>NW_026715632.1:0-32958 GCF_029784015.1 Lycium ferocissimum | reverse complement strand
AACCTTACCTTTTCCACTTAACCCCTCAACTTGGCTGGGGTTTTGTAAGTTGAAAAAAGGGATGTTTTGATTGCTCGAACAACTACTCCACGTTACTAGGGACCTTCCAATTGGTTGGAATACTAGAAGAAAATTATTTTTTGATCAATATTCATGGGCACCAAATTTTTGGCTAGCCATGGCCGAATGTTTCTCCTCTCTTCTCCAAGTTTCTTAAGTTGTGAAATGATGAATAATTGTCTTGCTTTGTCATCACTTATATATATATATATTCCGCTGAGGTGGGCACATGTACCCCACTCATGGTCGAGTCAATCAAATTTGGCCAAGCCATGGGTGAACACCTGTGACCCACGTGGCCTTTTCATGAAATATTTAGCTTCTTAATCTTTAATCTCCCTTGATATTTTCATACCAATAAAATTTATAAGCAACTTGTGCATTAAGACGACATCGGAGGTTAAAAGTCTCTACCTCGTATTCCAAAATAGTCTTGTCCTTAACTTATCGCGATTAGCTTAAACTATCCCAATGTACAAAATACGAGATATAACATGCAGATCCCGTGGGCTGAACCGCATGCCTACGGCCTCGAAATCGGCACTCTCTCATAACATGGCCTGGCTTGCCACAGACATAGCAAACATCCGAACCCAAGCGGCACGGCCCCCAATGTAACCTCCTACATTGACTACATCACGGTACGGGCGATCTTATTCACCTTGAATCACCCCTAACCCGAGAATTAGAAACTATGAGACTCTGGGGCAGCCTAGAATTAGTAGATCCATCACATCTGGGTCCAGAAAACTGTGGTGGAGCACTAGTTGTTGAACGAACCGAGTGCCTGGAGAATTGTTTTCTCGGAGCGCCCCTAAACTCATGATCAGACCTGGAAGAATTAGCTCTTTTCCTCCGACCCATGTCATCGTGGTCCACATCCTGCCGCTGAGCTTGGACGGCTACTAACTGAGTCAGTAAAAGAATGGCCTGTCTCATCTCTTGGCCCGAGGCATCTGGAGAAGGGACTGGGGGTGCAAGAGCTAAAATTGGGGCTTCCCTCTGATCCTCTAAAGCGGGCGAGATACGCGAAATTCGCAATAGGGCCTTGTTTTGGGGTTCACTCTCCCCCACATTCACAGATGGTCCTAGTTCCGGACATTTTGCAATCGCTGCCTTGCCCTTCTAGGCTGTAGTAGCTTTTCCTTTCATCGACTTTACTGAAATCATAAATGCACCATTAGAGAGGGGGAAATCTTATAACATGGCTCTACCACACGATCTCATAAGAAGAAAGATGGTCATTTTCCTAAATGCCACCAGGCCTCTTGTTTATTAGCGTGGCGCGCAATACACCATAAACAAGACTATACTAGACACGGCTCATAGACACTTCCTAGGACTGAACTGCTCTGATACCACATTTGTCACGACCCGACTAGGGCCATGACGGGTACCCGAGGCTGACCACCGAGCACCACCCATTCTATGCTTATCCTGCCTTTATTCACATTCCTTATCATTCGTAATCATAGAAAATGATTTTCATTTAAAACATATTTACTAGTATAAACATAAGCCCTTTAGGCTATCAAAATAATAATATACATATACTTGCATATACATGAAGTCTATGGGACCATACTACCCACGCGTACGTATCCACGAGCCTCTACTAGAACACTGAACGTATGGACGGGACAGGACCCCGCCATGCCCAAAATATATGTACACAAAATAATGTCTCAAAATAGCACCTCCGAAGTAAGGGAGGGCTCCTGTAAATCTGCTGAGAGCTCCTACGGATCTACACCGTCTCTCTATCTACCTGTGGGCATGAACACAGCGTCCAAAGAAAACGGACGTCAGTACGAATATTGTACTGAGTATGTAAGGCAGGAATGAAATGAATATAATAGGTAAATCATAATGACACAGGACGAGGACACAACCTTCGACTGGATACTTTTTATGCGTACACTATGCATAGCATACCATATAAGTTACCATAGCACATACCTCGCCTTATGATACTTACCTCATTACATTGTACATATCGTACATGCATCGTCATATCATACATGGGTCATCATATCATACATATATCATCATATCATGCATATATCATCATATCATACATACATCATTATCGTCAATCCGCGTCTGGGTACCCACCATATGCAACCCACCAGTGGTGGTCATGTCCGCCCTTTTCTCGGTACGGTGTAGTCGCACGCAGCCCACTGGTGGTGGTCATGTCCGCCCTTTTCTCGGTGCGGTGGAATCACATCATCACACACATTATACATTTATCATCATTCATGTCATAATCTCATCATCATACACACTATGCATTTGTCATCATACATAACATATGTTTATCGTCACCACACACTTCATAGACATATCGTGGCTTATCTTAACTTAACGTCATCAAAGCATATATACATATATACATACCATATACCCATCATCATACATTTTATAGGTACGTTGTAGGCTAGCATCAACATACATATCATAGATTTATAATTTTCGACTGTCTTATAAACATATCACGGCTCTATCATAATTTGGTATCATTACATACATGCATATACATATATCATCACAAAACATATTAGGACTCATAGGCATCTATAGCCATGTCGGGGTGACGTAAGGTCGTGGAACCCCGATCACATTATGGAGTAATCAGATCATCATATCTCACCTTGGAGGGACTAACATTTTAAGGTGAGTGTACCTAAGAAGAAGCATCAATAGAATCATACTTAGAGTCGCTGACTTTGTGGCATCATTCCTCACTCTAGGACTCCTTAGATTTAGCTCGTCATCGTCAATTATCGTGCCCGAGCCTTATCTCTCTTCTTTATCTTATACATGTGTAGCTTCCTATAGTCGTAGGCTCATCGTTATTACTATCGTGCCCATAATGTATATCTCTTATCTTTCTCTCGTATGAATATTTATGAACGTAGGCTCTTAGTTCTTCGGAGTTTGGGAGATTCATGGAGACGGAGGAAGATCATGCCTTGAAGGGACAGAGGCCAACATTTTAAGATGGTCTATCAACATTGAATAATAGCAAGGAGTCGTATGAAGATCATTGACTTTGTAGAAATCTTGTATCATAAGTTTTAGGATCTCTAGACTCGGCTCATCATCATATTCATATCCTACTTCTTGCTTCGTCTCATGCGAGCTCTCTGTAACGTAGACTCATCATTTTCGATACATACATATGTGTAGAGAGATCATAGGAAAATAGGAGGATCCATACCATAAGATTCATGCCTTAGAAAGAAAAGGTTGAGCCTTACATACCTTTACCGTTTAACTACTCGATTGCTTGCTCATCTTCTTTCAATGCACTCGTTAATACCTTGATAGGTTCGTATCAACATTAGTTAGACAATCATGAGAGCGTACTTGCTAAAGTTATAGAAAATTGGGCAGCGTTTCCTTTGTTTATACCACTTTCCGCCATATTCCATATCAACCCTCAACATTCATAACAATGATCACAATATCATAAACGATAAGCATCATCCATTCGCATTATCCACATTTAGGAATTTCTCTCCAAATTCTCCATATTCATGACCAAGTCCACTATCGTGTTCTTTCATATACAATACTCACTCTATGTTCTAAATATCATTTATAACGTATTTATATTCATAATGTACCAAGAACTATAACTCATTCCAAACATTCACTCAAAAGTGGCACTCTTGCACATTCATGACCCATTTCATATTTTCTTTTGTAATCCAAGTGTTTCAACTTTACAATACTTCAAACAAAATGGAAACATCATAAATCTTACCTTATATGAGGGAGGAACAATCCTTGGATGATAATACACCTCTTGCACTAAAACCCTATTTCACCCTTTCTTGAATTTCTTGGTTTAGATGACTTTGAAGGGTTTCACAATCATGATTCTTGTTGGTTTGATGAAGTTGATCATAATTTTTCCTTGAATTCATGTGGTTGAAGTATATGGAAGGTTCTAGAGGCTTTGAGAGAGATGGAGGAGTGTATGGAATGAAATAAATGAAGTGGCAACACATTTATAAACTTTGTATCATTTCAGCCGTCGGGTGTTCCACGGACTATTCCACGGTCCGTGGAGACCAAGTGTTCAGTGGAGCCCGGTCGTGGTTCCACCACCAGCCAGCCACCTCCTTCGACGACAGTTCCACGGACCCATCCACGGTCCGTGGAATATTATATGGGCCGTGGAAGTGGTCGTGGAACTCACTGATTCTCCGAAATTGTTCCCGTCGTCTCGTTTGATCCCAAATCCTTATGGGACCTTCTTAACACTTGTTTATCACTTCATTAGTAATCTAAGGGATGTTATAACTCTTCTCCAAGACATCCTTAAGACATCATTAGTTCAATACTCATAGTTTGCCCAACACACTCAACTTATAACCCGCTTCTCTTAACAACTTTCTTTCCTTAATTCGAATGTCTTTCAAATCTTATTTAGAATCATCAAACGCTAGTTTTTACTTATGGAAACATCGTATACTTCGTACTCCTCATTAGCCTAGCCACCGTGCATCAACGAAAAATTTTCTGAGGTGTAACAGGCGGGGTCCTGTCCGATCCTTATTATATTTTGCACTCTAGTAGAGGCTCGTAGATAGATATGCACAGTTAGATGTTCTATGGCCTGCTCGGTCTATATTTTGTTGTATCATCATCTTTTATAGCCTTGTCGGCTTGTATGCTTGTTCGATTTTATATATATATATATATATATATATATATATATATATATATATATATATATATATATATATATATATATATATTCTTGGGCTTGTGCCCCTTTCAGCTTATGATATCTAGTAGTTAGCAGGTTTCCTTGTGATGACCCTCATGGCCCACACTCAGGTATGACTATGTAATGCATGTATGTCCTGGGATGCTCGGTAGGTTAGATCCGGGTGCCCGTCATGGCCCTTCGATTGGGTCATGATAGAAGATCAAGTGAATGTTCACGGCACCTGCTCGGCCTCGAGGTAGGTTTCGACTTACTTGAGTTAGACTCCAATTAGGATTTCATATATGAATAGTAGAGATTGACGGAGAAAGCATGCTTAGGTTTTCAAACATGGTGTTGGGATGGATAATTCTAGGTTGGTACTGTTATGTGTGGCATGTCTCCTTGTGACTCGAACTTGGTACTTCATTAACTGTGTGTGCTAGTGACTTATTTGTATAATTGGGCTTACACCGAGTGACTTGAGTTAGATGGTTGCCCTAGCTTACCATTTTTGTTAGATTCCGGTTAGCGAAGCATATGTAGAGTTGTTATTATCGGAGAAAACATGTCACGCCCTTGGGTATGAAGTTGGGATGGATTACTTAGGATTGGTATTGTAGAGTAATTTGTGGGCTTGTTGCCTCTTGTTGTGTATTGGCTTGATACCACATGTTTGATATTGGACTTGGTACTTAGTCATCATATTGTAACTATGCTACGGTTGTCTCTCACTTGTCTTGGCATTATTATGGATAGAGGAAAGAATAGTGATATGATATTTATATTGTGATATGTGTCCATGAGTGGCATGATTGGGTTTTGATGTGGTTTCACTTGATATTGTTATTGTGCATTACATTCACACTTATTTCCATGACAGATTGATATGCATGGTGTTTGGGGCTAATGATGATGAACGTTAAGGAAGCATCCGAGATTCATTGGACAGACTTGATTTAGTAGCCATCTCTGGGCTGTGTGCGGAATGGCTAGTTTATATGGAACCATCTCTGGGCTGTGTACGGAGTGGTTGGTGTTGTGAAGTCATCTCTGGGTTGTATGCAGTGTGACTGGTGCATGACTTTGTGGGTCCCCCATAGGTCATGACTATCGAGATGTAGAGGTATTCCATCTGTAGTATGTGTGTACGAAGACTTACATTTGGCCAGTGCATATCATTGCATTGCATATGCACTTATTACTCCATTCTCATATTTCATAGATCATGACTTGATATTTATATCACTTGAGTTTTTGTCCTTGGATTGTGTTGTGATTGTATTTGATCAAGCATGTACATTGCATATTCTATCATTTGTGAGTTGTTCTTTGATATGTTGTTTAGTGACGTGGTATAGTTTCCCTCTTGTAAGAAAAGCATATAGATAAGGATTGGATGTATAACTGGGTACATAACTGAATATAGTAAAGGTACTTCCATTTGATGAGTAGAGTTAGATTTTACGGAATGACACATGTATTGTATGGTTAACGGATTGGGGATTAGAAGTTTATATCTAGGCCTAAAATCTGAACTACGTGTAGGTTATGTCTTTGTGATATACCCCTCCCTTTTTTGCTGATCCTGCTGATTGACTGAGTGGTTGCCAATCATTCTTATCTGTTGATTTCTATTATTTATTATGTTCTCCTAATCGTTGTCGGCCTCTGATGCCTACCAGTACGAGTGTTGCACTGATGCTACTCTTGCTACACTCTATTCGGGCTGTAGGGTGTACAAGTTATGTTCGTGGATTTATTAGCTTCCGAAGATCTTCCGGTGTCCATTCCAAAGGCTTCTGTTAATTTCATTCTAGAACAGAGGTTGTATTTTGTTGTAATGTATTTCAATGAATTGTAAATCGTAGATGCTCTTGTACTAGTCTAGACCCGATTTTGGAAAATGGTTAATGTATAAAGTACTCTTTGTCCATTTCTGGTTTTAGATGATGTTGGGAATTACTAAGTGCTGTATTATCATTTTTATCATTATAAATTGAGTTGCGTTTCAAAAAAGGGTTTGCCTACCAGGTGGGATTAGGTAGGTGCCTTGTCACGACCCAACCAGAGGGCCAAGACGGGCACCCGGAACTAACCTACTGACCACCTCTGAACATACATCTCATAATCATTTCTAGGTGGACCACAAGATAGCTCATGGATATCATACTCTGTGAGGGCATATATTACAAGATGATGGCACATCTCTATATAATCATTAACAGCTACGCCCATCATCACAAACCGACAAGGCCGCCAAAATATTATACAACAATATGAATTGATAAGGTTATGGGACACCTAGCTACATACATCTATCTACCAGCCTCTATATGGAATACAGGAACTCATAAGGACGAGGTAGGACTCTGCCATGCCCAAGTATATATATAGACAAGAGAGTAGTACCAATAACTGCAGCTCCGAAGCAAATGGAGTGCTTCTGAGACTCCGCTGGTGAAGCTCCTAAGGATCAGATCCGTCTACCTACTTTCCTGCGGGCATGAACGCAGCGTCCACAAGAAAGGACGTCAATACAAGCACTGTACTGAGTATGTAAGGGATGAATAACAACATAACAAGAGATATGGAATATAACATTAGATAAAGAGAGAACAAGTACATCTGATTGCCTCTTGAGGAGAATATCGTGCATGCTTAGCTTTCTTTTAAAAAAACATTTTTCATACATAAATAATATAATAGTGTTGCGGAACATGCAGCCCGATCCATACATATATTATATTGTTGCGGAACGTGCAGCTCGATCCATATATCATATCCTTATTATATATGTTGCTGCGGAACGAACGACCCGATCCATACCCATATATCCCGCGTTCGGGCATCTCGCATCCGGGACGATATCATAGTATACGCCTGATCAGGTAGTTATGCGTGTATAACGCCTCGCCCTTTTCCTATATCCCATATATACATACATAATATAAGTAGCCTGCATGAGAGCCCAAATAAAAGCTATAACTTTATCGGAGTGACGTATGGTCGGTACCCTTCGGTTTATATTATGGAGCAATCATCATCGCTATATCTCACCTTGAAGAAACAATTATCATAAGGTGAGATCAACAACAATGAATCAAATCAAGAAATTCATGAAATAAACTCAATAATCTCATAATAGCATTAAGACTGTAAACTTTGGAATCTCTAGAAATGGGATCATCATCATCATCATTTTCATCATAGAAAACATCTATCTTTGGCATCATAAGAACCTTGAAAATCATGAACTTCTAGCTTTTGGGAAATATGGACATTATGGAAAACATGCATGGGATCATAGGAAAAGAATCATGCCTTTAGAAAGAAAGGGATTAGCCGTAACATACCTTTTTGGTCTCCTACTACTTAACGTTTATCCTCCCAAGCTCGTAAATCTACATTCAAGAGAATTCATACTATTGTTAGGCCCATCATCATATGCTTATCTTAAGCCTTTGAATTAAATACTTTTAGAATCTGCCAAAATTCGGGCAGCATCTCCTCAATTTATATCCCTAGCCCGAAATCACAATACCAACAACCAACAACACTAACATCAACAACATCATTCTCAATACCAATATACTCCATAAAACATCCCACACGATGTTTACCCGATTTCTCAACCAACAAATTCGTTATACGACCATTTAATAGCTCTATCTCCGTAAATAAATCTAAATTAATATCAATAAGGAGAGATTCTTACCTTGTTCCCACTATAACCGCAATATCTTCACTAATCACCATGAATCCAAGACAAGATTCATCGCAATATGATACTATGATCACAACTATATGCTATCCAGACCTAAATCCCGCGATTACACTGGATTTGCGTTAAAATTTATGGGTGGAAGTCGGGAGAATGTTCTAGGGGGTTTGGGAGAGGTGTGAGGGGTGAATGAGTACAAATGAGGGGTAAAATCCCTTTTTATATTGTTTTAAAGTCGGTTTGAACCGACTTAATTTTTACCTATCTCGTTCGCGCCACCTTGGGTGCGTTCGCGAAGAGTTGCCCAGTGGCTTCCCTTCACGCTCACACCACTCCCAGGCACCATCGCGCAGGGTTAATTCCTACTCTGGCAGCCCGTCTCGAAATGCTCATAACGTTTGATTCTGATGTTGGATCGATGCGCTGTTTGTTGCGTTGGAAACTAGACTTCATGAACTTCATTTTAGACTTTTGTTTCACTTTAAAACTCCTAATATACTAGGAGCTATTCCATGCTCACGTTAGACCAAAATTATCGTACAAACCTTGCCCATCTTTTCTCCAAAGTTCCAAAACCTTAATCTCCTAAATTCAATTGTTCTCCTATCCTTCCATAACCTATTACTTGAACTTAAACCCTCATAGCCATAAGATAGGAGCATATAATCTCACATACCTTATAAAATAACTCCAGTGTTTACAATTGAACAACTAACGCCTACGAATCTCAACGTACAAACCTATGAGGTGTAACATTCCTCCCCTTTAGAAATATTCGTCGTCGAATGTAAACTCTTAGGAATTCTACGAGAATTTCGCCGAGTTTCCCCTGTAATTGTACCAAGCACCATCCTGTCACAACAACCCAAAATAAACAGTGCCTCACAGGGCTACAACAACAACAATAATAACGGCCCCACATGACCAAGGAACTATAAAAGGAAAGCATTATACACCTGAAGACAATGATGTCTCTGTCTGCACTTCTTCTTTGAGTGGAAACAAATGCGGATATTTGGACTTCACATCTTCCTTTACTTCCCAATTCATTTCCTCTTTATTATTGTTTCTCCATAGAACTTTAACTGAGGCTACGTCTTTAGTTCTGAGTCTCCGAACTTGCCTATCTAGAACTGCAATGGGTACTTCTTCATAGGATAATTTCTCGGTAACTTGGACATCATATACAGGCACAATTCTGGAAAGATCTCCAACGCACTTATGAAGCATTGACATATGAAAAACTGGGTGGACTGACTCCAAATCTGAAGGCAAATCTTCCTTATAAGCCACTTGGCCTACCTTGCGCACAATCTTGTAAGGTCCAATATTGTCACACCCTAATTTTCGATAGGGCGTGATGGGCACCCGACCCTTACCTAGGGCCGAGCGAACCCGCTGACCTTCGTAATACACATAATCATACCGGGCCCGCAAACGTGTCAAAATGCAGAAGAAAACTTTCAAAGAACATCATACTTTTCGTCTTTTTCAAATCAAATAAAATCTCGTAGTCAAAACGAATCGTAACATAATGCGTATCGATATATCGGCTTACATAGCCGATTACAAAACAACTGCGCATAATGCATAATAATACATCGGCTTACGCACTCGCTCACAAAACCGACATATCACACACACGACACCGTCTCGCAAAGTCTCTAACTTAACCCGGATACCATACAAAAGCATTTCGACATCGGCGCACTCCGAGGAAATGGAGCTCGCCAATCCGGCGAACATCTTCTCAACATCACCTACTCATCGTAGGGGGTACTGCGCGCGCATGAAACGCAGCCCGAAGGAAAAGGGGTCGGTACGGAATATGTACCGAGTATGCATAGCCGAAAATACGTAAAGCGAAATCATAACCGAAGTCGGGGTACGAGAAAGTGAGCATAATAACCCGAATACCAAAGTACTTACATCTGACATACAAATCATACATAAGGGGTTCAGAAGACAAATAGGATAACCATAATGTCAAAATGCTTCGCTTTCTTTTGAAAAAAACATTTCTGTCTCGTATATACAGAAAATCAAACATATCATATTAACTGACATTAACCGAATACCGAGGAACGTACGGCCCGATCCATAAATAGTATAATAATGCCGAGGAACGTACGGCCCGATCCATATATAACATAATAATGCCGAGGAACGTACGGCCCGATCCATATATAACATAATAATGCCGAGGAACGTACGGCCGATCCATATATAACATAATAATCATAAGCATACCGTCATCCCCTCTAGCATGGGGACTCGGTAAATCGAATCATATCGTCATATTATCACATATCATATCACATATCATATCGTATCATCGGATCATCACATATCATATCATATCACATACGGTCCGTAATGGGACCCGGCGGATGGAACGTGGTCGCCACTCCATCTGGGCGCCACAACACATCATACTTCAGAAGGTTTTATATCTCCGAACATCTCCGTCACACATCATAACATATATCATAGCACATCATACTTTGGAAATCACATCATAAAAGTCGGAAATCACATCATACTTCGGAATATAACATAGTGCGCACGAACATAACCGCCGGATCCGGCGAAAGAAGTAATACGAATGCACGAGCAGAATCGTAGGAATCCATGTGCAATGCCAAACATTCACAAAAACTCAATAGCAATCAAAGTGAACTATGATTGTTATAAGCCAAACGGTAGTCGAAATCGAGACTTTTCTTCCGAATGTCACTCGGAACACATCAAACCGAACCGAAACCATAGTTACGTATCGGAATCATAAGTATACGAGTCATTATTTCAGACTCAACAGACAAATATATAATCATACTCGGGGGTCGAAAAGGTAGTCATACTGAATTCTTTCAAAAGCCATCAGAATTGTACAGAAGAAGATCGCGGGACCCACGGACGAGCGTCAGCCCCATCAAGGCCCGCCTATGAAAATCATAGTCATCATATGTTATCGAATCATTATTACAAACTCAAAAGGTAAGTAAATTGATCGTACTTGAAATCGGAAAAATAGTCATATCATATCCTTTCAAAAATCGTCAGAAGTACATAAGGAAAGTCGCGGGGCCCACGGAGGGGTGTCGACTCAAGTCGGGCCCGCCCATAACAATCATAGTTATTATACACGTCATAGAATCATTTACGAGCATATCAAGGCCATCCGGTTTTGTTTGTGAAAGTTACGGACGTTCGTAGTTTTCGGAATCATTTAGGAACAAAACTCTTTTAAAAACCAAACTTTTATGCAACTTTCGAAAATCAATCATACAAAGACATATAAACCATAGCTTGTCCACATAAGGATGCCAACATCAAAATCAAATACGACTCACAAACGTGCTTGGGTTTTGAAGAATAGAATTACCCCCGAAGCTCATAACATATCATAACTTAGCCATATCTAAGACATGCCAAAAGAAGGAAAGGTAAGCTTTACATACCTTGATTGCTTCCTAAGCTAATCCAAACTCAAGTCTCGGCTTCTCAAAATCTACAACACGTCATTAGACACCAAACATTAGTCATAGGCACCTCGGAATTCCATTTTAAGTTCACACTTTATTTACAGAAATTTGGGCAGCATTTCCCCTGTAAACTCAACACCCCGAGAATTCAACTCGGCCAAATATCCAACAACAATACCCACAACCACATCAACAATATCCATAAGTAATTCCAAACACATTCTAACATTAATAATTCCTTTCTACGTAATTCGACAACATTCATGCATATTCCATTCAACTTCATATATTCAAACTAACATCAACGACCGCATAATCAAATACCAATCCAAAACCATTCAAACACGATTCAAGAACATTTCCAACAATCCGCACAATATTCAAACAATCCAATTAATACTCTACTCCACCCGAAACCTCAAATTTCCATAAGAACAACAACAATACATTTTCTTCCTTCCAAATTCATAAACCATACTAACAATCCATAGTTTAACAACATCAATCTCATAATTACAAGAAACTATATTAAGATTACATTGGCTTCCAAAACAGCCCATATACAACTTTACCTCCAACTTAATGCATTAATTCTTCATTTTGTTCATCATAAATCCACAACAACAACAATCTAAACATGCTAAATAAAATTAGTCCTTCACTCCTACATAATGTCACATACACACGGCCAAGCCTCAATATTCAAACTTTCATGAATTTCCTTCCTTTCTACATCACATAACCCATAACAACAACAACTAACATACTAAGTAAATTCAATTCATTCCTTCTATACAAACAACCCACACTCATGGCCACAACAACAACTCCCTACTTTCATTATTTTCATCCACTTCTACGTATTACAACATGCACATATCATCTATAACACATGTAAAATAAGATTGAACCTTACCTTTTTCCTCTCAACCTCCTCCATTCGGCTAGGATGAGAACTTCAAGAACAAACACCTTGCTTGCTTCAACAACAACTCCATGTTGTTTAGGACCTTCCAATGAGTTGAAAACCTAGAAGAAAATATTTTTTTGGAGAGAATTTTTTTTGGTCTTCAAATTTTTCCTTCAATGGCCGAATGCCTTCTCCTTTTGCTCTCCAAGCCTTTTGAAAATTCTAAGAGATAACAAATAATGAAGATGACTTAAATTAGTCATCTTTCTCTACATACATAATTCACACATGTGGCCCTATGGCCCACATGTCACATGCAAGGCCACATGGCCATTTTTTCATGAATTCTTAGTTTCCAAAACTTCATTCTTGGCCCCAAGTTTTCATGAAATGTCTAACTTTCCATAATTCACTTTTAACCCCAATTTTTTTCTTATTCCAATTTTACCCTTAACACTCCATGCCAATGAAAAGATGAATATGTAACTTATGCATTAAGACTAAAAAATCAACAAAATCGAAAATTAAAAGTCTTGTCCATAACTTGTCGCAACCAACTTAGAATATTCCAACGTACAAAGTACGGGGTATAACAAATATAGCGAGGACTAAGCTTTCCTTTCTTGCCGAATCTCATTACACTTTTTATCGGTGACACTTTCAAGAATACCTAATCGTTAACTTGAAATTCCAAGTCTCGTTGACGATTGTCCGCATAGGATTTCTGACGACTTTGGACTGTTAATAGTCTATCCTGAATGAACTTAATCTTTTCCACCGCTTGCTAGATCAAGTCTGGGCCCATTAACTTTGTCTCCCCTACTTCAAACCATCCAATTGGCGACCTACACTTCCTTCCATATAGAGCTTCATGCAGAGCCATCTGAATACTGAAGTAATATCTATTATTATACGCAAACTCAATGAGCGGCAAATGATCATCCCAACTACCTCCGAAGTCTAACACACATGCTCGTAGCATATCTTCAAGGGTCTGAATAGTGCACTCGGCTTGCCCATCAATCTAGGGATGAAATGTTGTGCTAAGCTTTACCTGAGTTCCCAAACCTTTCTGAAAGGACTTCCAAAAATTAGCTATAAATTGTGCTCCTCTATCATTGATAATGGATACTGGAATACCATGAAGTCGCACTATCTCTTTAATATACAGCTATGCATAATCTTCTGCTGAGTACATAGTTCTAACTGGTAGAACATGAACTGACTTCGTGAGTCTATCCACAATCACCCATATAGAGTCATACTTACGCTGGGAACGAGGCATGCCTGTAATGAATTCCATATTAATTACTTCCCATTTCCAAGTTGAAATTTCCATAACTTGCAACAATCCTCCATGCTTCTGGTGCTCAATTTTCACCTGTTGACAATTAGGACATTGGGCTACAAACTATGCTATATCTTTCTTCATTCCATCCCACCAATCTATTGACTTGAGATCATGATACATTTTTGTGCTCCCGAATGAACAAAATAACGGGACTGATGAGCTTCCTCCAAAATCTGTCGACGTAACCCGCAACATCAGGAACACATAATCTGTCTTGATACCTGAGAACTCCATCTGCAGGACCCTCAAATGGTGACTTCATCTTCCGAGAAAGTGCATCCTTATAATGAACAAACATGGGGTCCTCATACTGACGCTTTTTTACCTCCTCCACTAAAGATGAAACAGTTGGGTTCTGGACAGTAACTCTCTTACTGCATGAGTCCATTAAGCGAACTCCTAGGCTGGCTAGCTATTGAAGCTCACAAGCTAACTCCCTCTTCTCCGGCTGAACATCCCATAAACTGCCCATAGATTTAAGGCTAAGAGCATCAACTACTACATTTGCCTTTACAGGATGATATAAGATGTCCACATCATAATCCTTCAATAGCTCCAACCATCGCTTTTGCCGTAAATTCAATTCCTTCTATTTGAAGATATATTGGAGACTCTTGTGGTCTGTATAAATATCAATATGAACACCATATAAATAATTTCACCACATTTTGCAGTGCATGAATAACAGCAGCCAACTCTATGTCATGAGTCGGGGTAGTTTTTCTCGTGTTTCCGCAACTGCCTTGAAGTATAAGCAATAACTTTGCCATATTGCATCAACACACAACCTAACCCAACACCTGAAGCATCATAATAGATGACATAGACCTCCGATCCTTCGGGAAGTGTCAGGACTGGGGCCAAAGTCAACTATCCTTCAGCTCCTGAAAACTGCACTCACACGCCTCCGTCCGCTAAAATTTAGCTGATTTTTGAGTCAGCTTTGTCAGCGGTGCCGAAATAGAAGAAAATCCTTCTACAAATCTTCTGTAGTAACGGGCCAACCCTAGGAAACTATGGACCTCCGTAGGCGTTGTAGGCCTTGGCCAATTCTTCACAGCTTCAATCTTCTGGGTATCTACTCGAATACCATCAGCTGAAATAATATGACCCAGAAAAGTTACAGAATTAAGCCAAAACTCATATTTTGAAAATTTGGCACATAGTTCCCGAGTCTGAAGAATTCCAAGAACAGTACGTAGATGATCTGCATGCTCTGCCTCCAATCGAGAATATACCAGAATATCATCGATGAACACAATCACGAATAAATCTAGGAAAGGTCTGAACACATTACTCATCAAATTCCTAAACACCGCCGGTGCATTATTCAATCCAAACGACAGTATCCGAAACTCGTAATGACCATATGTCACGACCCAACTAAAGGGCCACGACAGGCACCCGGAACTACCCTTCCGAATACCTCTAAACATACATCTTATAATCATTTCTAGGTGGACCATAGGCTAGCTCATATGCATCATACTCTGTAAGGATAGGTACCACAATATAATAGCACATTATTATGTAATCGTCAGCAACCATGCCCATAACCATATGCCGTCAAGGCTGTCTAAATACTATACATCAATATGTACTGAAAAGCCTACGAAATATCTTGATGCAAGCATCGGTCTACGAGCCTCTATATATATAGAATACAATAATCCTTAAGGTCGAGGCAGAACTTCGCCTTGCCCAAGTATGTACACAAAAGAGGAGTACCTAAGCTGTAGCTCCGGGACAATTGGAGCCTTTCTGAAGCTCCGCTGATAAAGCTCCTAAGGGGCAGGTTCGTCTATCTGTCCACCTGCGGGCATGAACGCAGCATCCACAAGAAAAGACGTCAGTACGAATAATGTACTGAGTATGTAAGGCAGGAATAATAATACAACACAGTAATGGTACTTAACATAAGGTAAAGAGATAACCTGTACATCTGATTGCCTCTTAAGGAAGATATCATGCATGCTAACTTTAACGTTTAAATAACATCATAAATATATGCAAGTATATTGCCCGACCATATAGGTGCGGTGCTATGCTGCCCGGCCATCTAGGCACAGTGTTATCATCATTAGCCCGCATCTGGGCCTCCCGCGTTTGGGGTGTAAGCTGCGCACTGCAGTGGTGTGTCTGACCGGCCATGTAGGAATGGTGTTACCAAAATACATACATATTTATAAAGCAAGCATGAGAGCCCAATTAAAAGCTACAACTCTATCGGAGTGACATAAGGTCGGTAACATCCAATTTGTATTATGGAACAATCATCATCGCTATATCTCACTTTGAAGGACCAATTATTATAAGGCGAGATCAACAACAATGAATAGAATCAAGAAAATCAGGAAATAAGCTCAATAATCTCATAATAGCATTAAAGTCATAAGCTTTGGAATCTCTAGAATTAAAATTATCATCATCATGTTCATCATCAAAAACATCTCATCTTTAGTATCATAAGAAGCTTTTAAGAATCATGAACTTCTAACTTTTGGAAGTAAGAAGGTTATCGAAACATATATGGAATCATAACATAGGAATCATGCCTTTTGAAAGAAAGGGACTAGCCTTAACATATTTGATTGATCTCTTACTACTTAATGCTTACTCTCCCGAACTCGTAAATCTACATTCAAGAGAAATCACACTACCGTTAGACTTATCGTCATATACCTATCTTAAGTCTTCAAACTAAATCCCTTTAGAATCTGCCAAAATTCAGGCAACATCTCCCCTATTTATATCCCTAGCCCAAAATCATAATTTCAACAACCAACACAACAACAACAACACCACTAATAACATCATCCTCAATACCAAAATATTCCATAAAATATCCCACACGATGTTTCTACAATTTCTCAACCCACAATTTCTTTATACGATCATTTAATAGCTCTACCTTCGTAAATAAACTTAAATCAATATCAATAAGGGAAGATTCATACCTTACTCCCGTTAGAACCACAATATCTTCAGTATTTGCTTTGAATTCCAGCAAAGATTCACCACAACCCGATATTATAATCGCAACTATACGCTGTCGGAACCTGAATCCGGAGATTATACTTAATTCGTGCCAAACTTTGATGTTTGAAAATTGGGGGAAATTTCCAGAAATTTGGAGAGGTTTAGGGATGTTTGGAATAAAAAAAATGAGGGGCTAAGCCCTCTTTTATAATATTCCAGAGTCTACCTGCACAGACCTAAAAATTACTCAGCGCATTCGCGCTGATTTGTTCCCTAGCTCCTCTATGTGTTCGAGCCACCGCCAGGCACGTTCACGCAGAGTTAATCCTTGCTCTAGCAGCCTATCTTAAAATGATCATAACGCTTGATCCTGATGTCCGATCGTTGCACGGTCTATTGCGTTGGAAAGTAGACTTCCTGAACTTCATTTTAAGCTTTTGTTTTGCTCCAAAACTCCTCATATACTAAAAGATATCTTTTCTCCAAGTTGGGCCAAAATTGCCCCTCATAATCATAAGTCAAGCACATATAACCTCATATATCTTTGGAGGTAACTCCAATGTCCACAATTGAATAACTAACACCTAGCGAATCTCAGTATACAAAACTTATGAGGTGTAACATTCCTCCCACCTTAGGAACATTCGTCCTCGAATGTCATGCTCTTAGGGATTTCTACAAAAACTTTGCCAGGGTTTCCCCTGTAAATGCACCACTATCATCCTGTTACAGCAACCCAAAATACAAAATGCCTCACAGGGCCATAACATTAATATCTATATGTTATATTCCGTATTTTTAACAACGGGATAATTTGAGTTAATGATGACAAGTTAGGATACAAGGCTATTCCGAGACAAGAAGTCGGGATTTTCTTTAATCATGACTTTTTTTCAAATAAGTGGTATATGACCTTGTTGGCATGGAAACACTAAGGAAATATTTGGGGCCAAAAATGAATTAAGAAAACATGTGAATTATGGAAGCCAAGGGGCCAAAGTGGCCGGCCAACTACTTGTGGGGCCATGGCCACATGAATTAATTTTATTTGGACAATTAAAAGATGACTAATTCATCTTTCTCCTTATCCTATTTCTAGAAAAATCAAGAAAATAAGGAGGAGACAAAGAAGAAGGAGATACGGCCATAGGAGTGGAAAATCAAGATCAAGAAATTTCCATCAAAAAAATTGGTTCTTCTATCAAAACAACTAAGTCAAGGGTGCTTGTTAACGTGGAGGCGTTGGTTGGATTGATAAGCCATCCGTTTCTCTTGTTCACCACCTTAGTTGGCGTATGAAGTGAAGAAGAAAAGGTAAGAATTAATTCTCTTTTATGTGTTGTGAATGGTGTGGACTTGTTGTAGTATGCAAACATGCATGAAAATCATGAAAACTTAGGTGTTGGGGGTTGAACCGTGGACATGGAGCATGCTTGGCTTGTGGCCGTGCATGTTCCATGTGTAGTTGGAATGGTAGCTTGAATTATATATAGTATGTTTCCTTGTCGTTGTAATGTGTTGAATAAATATAAATTGCATGTGTGTGTATGTGTTGAAAGGTGGCCGAATATAGGCCATGTTTGTGCCAAGAATGGACAAATGTTACTTAAGGCTCTAGTTGTTGTCGTTGTGAGTTTTGTATCGTTAATGAACCTTTGAAGGATCCACGTTGATGTTGTGAAGAATGCGGGGCTGTTTTGGAAGCCATTAGGCTTGTAATGTAAATTTTGTGATTAAGAGAATGACATTGTTTATGCATGGTTTAGTAGTATGATTTATGGGATTTGAAGGAAAGAAATGTGGGAGTAGTGTTCTCGGGTTTGGAGAGGAATTCGGGTAAGTGAGGACAATGTTTGGGTTATTTGAAAAATTGTGGGAATTGCTTGAAGTGTTCTTGAATATGATTTAAATGGGTTCGGATTAGTAATGGAACGTATGAGCCTTAATGTTAATTTGATTATATGAGTATAGTTGAATATATTGGAATGTTTCTAAGTATGTAGCAAAATGCATTTAATGTTGGAATGTGTTGGAATTGGATATTAATGTTAGAATGTATTGTGAATTGATTATTGATGTTGTAGTTTGGTTGTTGGATTGGTTGTTGTTGGAATTAGCCGAGTTGAAATCTCGGGGTTGGTGTATTTACAGGGGAAATGCTGCCGAAATTTCTATAGAATTTAATGTCCGTTTGGAATTGGATGCCTAAAGGTGTATGACTAATGTTAATATGTTTGGCGCTAGTCACGGCCTACGGGGTTGGGTCGTGACAAAAGTGGTATCAGAGCGGTTCGTCCTCGGAATGTCCACAGGTCGTGTCTAGTAGAGTCCTGTTTATCGGCGTGTTGTGCACCACATCTATAAACAGGAGGCTACAGGACATTTAGGATACTGTCTTTCTTTCTGATCTTAGATCGTGCGACAGAGCGGTGCTATTAGGATAACTTCTTTTCTAACGATCTGTTATGTTTTCAGCGATGCCCCCAAGAAAGACGACAGCTGCCCAGAAGGGCAAGTCCACTGCTGTGGGAGAGACTAGTAGGGCCCAGAGAGTTACCAGGGCCCGTGCCCAGCTCGAGCCGGAGATTGTGCCCCGGTTGGCCGGGGCCGGCCACCCCATCACCATCGAGGGGCACGGAAGCGACGAACGACGGGACGGCGGCGGCTCCACCGCCCGCTCCCGAGGTTCGAGTGCCCGAGCCTCCGGCCTCCCGGCACCGGGGCGGAGGACAGGGGCCGAGGGACGCCGCGTTCAGGTATTGACCGTGAGGCGGCGCGGGGGCGGTGCCCGCAGACGAGGGGAGCCGGAGATGATTATGCCGGCGGACGTGACGATCGGAGGGCTCGTTATTTCCCGACCCGTAACCGCCGAGTTCTTCGGGTCAAAACCCGAGGAGGACCCTCGGGAGTTCATCGGGAGAGATGCGGCGTACGCCGCGACTTATCGGGCCTCCGAGACCGAGTCGGTGGAGCCGGCGTCGTATCGGCCGCACGATATCGCGGGCCAATTGGTTTGAGTCGTGGGAGCCGTCCCGGTGAGGGCGCGCCACCAGCCGTATGGGATGAGTTCACGAGGCTTTCTTGCCACTTTCTACCCCCGAGAGGCCAGACGCGCCAGGGTTCACAGGTTTATACATTTGCGGCAGAATGGTAGGAGCGTCCGGGAGTACGACACTGAGTTTGATTCTTTAGCCGACACGCTCCTCATATTGTAGCGGACATGGCCGGCAGGCACACCGGTTTGTTATGGGGGTAGGATGATTATTTGATCGATAGTTGTATGTCGATGGCTGCTCGGTCCGGCATGGATATCGCCCGAACTACAGGCATATGCCCAGGGCATGGAGGAGCGGCACAGGGGGCGCCAGCCCGACAGGGACTATGATAGACGCCAGCCCAAGAGGGCTAGATCAGCCGGGTATTCTGGAGATTCACGAGGCAGACAGCCTCAGCAGCAGCGCAGCAGACATTCCTCTCAGCCAGCCCGGAGTACACCCCCACAGGTCGCAGGCAGGAGACCTGACAGTGTCGGATATTCAGGAGCGGGACAGAGCTCCAGGGCTTCAGGTTCACAGGCAGGCAGAGGTTCTGGCCAGTCAAGGCCATCCATACCTCGATGCACTTATTGTGGGAGGCAGCACCCTGGCGAGTGCTATCGCGCCACAGGTGCCTGTTTTACCTGCGGCCGACAGGGCCACGTGATGAGAGATTGCCCGCTCAGGGCCAGTGCAGGGGGTGCGGCGCAGCCTACAGGTTCAGGTGCTGGTTCATCTTCATCATCCGTGGCTATGCGCCCTGCGGGCGAGGTACACCGGCACCGTCAGGCCGCGGTAGAGGCCGTGGTGGAGCAGCTAGTTCTAGCGGTCCCTCGAACCGCATATATGCTTTAGCTAGCCGTCAGGACCAGGAGGCATCACCTAACGTGGTTACAGGTACATTATTGGTTTTCTCTCGAGCTGTATATGCATTGATTGATCCTGGTTCTACTTTGTCATATATTTCTCCTCTTATTGCTGATAAAATTGGGATTAAATCTGAACCAATAGAACCGTTTGAGGTAGCCACTTCGGTAGGGGATTCTATTATCGCTAGACAGGTATATAAAGATTGTTCGATAATTGTCTGTGATCGTTGCACTAAGGCAAATTTGGTAGAACTAGATATGATCGAATTTGATGTTATTATGGGTATGGATTTGGTTGGCTTCGTGTTATGCTAATGTTGATTGCCAAAAGAAAGTAGTCCGCTTCCGGTTCCCGGAGCGAACCGGTTATAGAATGGGCGAGAGTATCTTGCAACGCCGAGGGTAAGTTTATTTCATACCTCGAGGCAAGAAAGATGATCAGAAAAGGTTATATTTATCATCTGGTTCGCGTGCATGATTTAAAAGCTGAAACACCGAATATTCAGTCTGTTCCAGTGGTAAATGAATTCCCAGATGTATTCCCAGACGAGCTACCAGGTCTTCCTCCGGAACGGGAGATAGAATTCACCATAGATCTGATGCCAGACACTCAGCCCATATCTATTCCTCCGTACAGAATGGCACCAGCAGAACTAAAGGAATTAAAGGAGCAGCGAGAGAGATCTACGGAGAAGGGCTTTATTCGACCCGCACATCGCCACAGGGAGCACCGGTATTATTTGTGAGGAAGAAAGACGGTTCATTTGCGGATGTGCATTGATTATCGGAAATTTGAACAAGGTAACTATAAAGAATAAATACCCCTCCCCGGATTGACGATTTGTTTGACCGGTTGGAGCCAAATGTTTTCAAAGATAGACTGCGGTCCGTTACCACCAGTGCGAGTACGGGAGAGCGGATATTCCCAAGACAGCCTTCAGGACCCGGTATGGGCACTATGAATTCAGAGTTATGTCTTTCGGGCTGACGAATGCTCCGCCGGTATTCATGGATCTTATGAATCGGGTATTCAGGCCGTTCTTGGATATGTTCGTGATCGTGTTTATTGATGACATTTAGTCTATTCTCGGTCGGAGAAAAAGAGCACGCGGACCATGCGAGGACGGGGGAGTATTGCGGCAACAGAAATTGTATGCAAAATTTTCTAAGTGTGAATTACGGTACATCGGTGGCATTCTTGGGACACATTATTGGAGGCCGGTATTCGGGTAGATACCCGGAAGATCGAAATTTTGTGAAAAAATTGGCCTAGGCCTACAACGCCCGACGACAGTACGTAGCTTCTTGGGATTGGCTGGTTATTATAGAAGATTTGTGGAGAAATTTGCTTCCATTTCCGCGCCTTTAACAAGGCTAACTCGAAGGGAGCCAAATTCCGGTGGGATGCACAGTGAGCGGAGCTTCCAATTATTGAAGGAGAAATTGACTACGGCTCCGGTCCACGACACTTCCCGAGGGACCCGACGGGTATGTCATTTATTGCGATGCTTCGGGTGTTGGCCTGGGTTGTGTATTAATGCGGCACGAGCCGAGTCGTAGCATATCTTCCCGGCAGACTTAGAAAACATGAAAAGAATTATCCCACTCATGATTTGGAGCTCGCGGCGGTGATTCATGCCCGAAGATGTGGAGACATTATCTATATGGAGTCCATGTTGATATCTATACGGATCATAAGAGTCTCCAATATATCTTTAAGCGAAGGAGCTTAATTTGCGGCGAGAGACGGTTGTTAGAGTTGTTGAAGGATTATGATGTTGATATTCTATACCATCCGGGGGAAGGCCAATGTTGTGTGAGATGCTCTCGGTCGTAAATCTATGGGCGACTTTGGCGGATGTTCCATCGGAAAAGAAAGAAATAGTTCGTGAAATTCATCGGTGGCAAGACCTCGGAGTTCGTTTGGCCGAATCTGCAAATCTTTGGGATCTTCGTTCGAGAAGTTGTTGAATCTTCTATTGTGGAAGAAATAAAGCGCCGTCAATATGAAGATCCTATTACGTGCATTATCGAGACACAGCCGTGAAAAGAGAGAGACTCCGTTCGAGGTTTCATCGGATGGGGTGTTATTATACGGGGGCAGATTATGTGCACAAGGGTTGCGGATCTACGACGATCGGTTATGGGCGAAGCACACTATGCCCATTATTCGGTTCACCGGGAGCTACAAAAATGTACCACGATCTCGGATGTTTATCTTTGGTGGGATGGCATGAAAAAGGATATCGCGGAATTCGTCGCTCGGTGTCCAAGCTTTGCCCGGCGGAGGGTCAAGATTGAGCACCGAAACCCGGTGGCTTATTGCAGGAAATGGAGATACCAATGTGGAAGTGGGAGATAATTAACATGGACTTCATCGCGGGTTTGCCCCGCACTCCACGGAGGTATGATTCTATCTGGGTTATCGTTGATAGGCTGTCAAAATCAGTCCATTTCCTCCCAGTCGAACCACTTATTCGGTGAGGATTACGCCGAGATTGTATATTAAAGAGATAGTAAGACTTCATGGAGTTCCCACATCTATTATTTCACGAGGCACTCGGTTTACGGCAAATTTCCGGAGATCATTTCAAGAAGGATTGGGGACCCGGGTAGTCTTAGTCGTATTTCATCCTCGATCGACGGACGGAGCGCGTACTATCCGGACGCTAGAAGATATGTTGCGGGCCGTATTATTGATTTCGAGGTAGCCGGGATGAACACTTTCCATTGGTTGAATTTGCCTATAATAATAGCTACCACTCCGGTATCCGGATGGCACTTGTCATTTGGCTCTATATGGGCAGAAATGCGAGTCACCGATCGGCTGGTTCGACGTTGGAGAGACTCGATTAATTGGTCCGGATATAATCCAACAAGCGGTGGACAAAGTAAAGCTTATTCGAGAGGGTTATTAGCGGCCCGAGTCGGCGAAATCGTATGTATAATCGACGTCGGCACTTAGAGTTTGAAGTTGGTGATTGGGTATTCTGAAGGTATCGCCTATGAAAGGTGTTATGAGATTTGGTAAGAAGGGAAGCTCGGTCAAGATACGTCGGGCCTTATCGGTTGTTCGGAGAATAGGCAAAGTTGCTTATGAATTGAATCTGCACCGATTTGGGAGCGGTACACCGGTATTCCATGTTTCTATGCTCAAGTAAATGTGTTGGTGACCCTCCGAATATTTCTGTGGATGATATCTAGGTCACGGAAGAACTATCCTATGAAGAGCGTAGGTAGCTATATTGGATCGCAGGAAAAAGGTTACGAACAAGGATGTGGCCTCTCGTTAAGGTCTCTGTGGCGAAATAATAATCGGGAGGAAATGACCTGGGAAGCGGAGGAACAGATGAAGAAAAAGTATCCTCACTTATTCCTGGAGCCCACAGGTAATCTAAATTCCTTACTTACCTACGTTGAGTAATAAATGAATTGTATGTAATACCTACAAAACAACTCCCCCAAACTTGCCTATAAGGCCCCGTAGGACAAGTCTAACATTCGAGGACGAATGTTCTAAAGGGGGGAGGATGTTATATCCCGTATTTTTAACAACGGGATAATTTGAGTTAATGATGACAAGTTAGGATACAAGGCTATTCCGAGATAAGAAGTCGGGATTTCTTTAATCATGACTTTGTTTCAAATAAGTGGTATATGACCTTGTTGGCATGGAAACACTAAGGAAATATTTGGGGCCAAAAATGAATTAAGAAAACATGTGAATTATGGAAGCCAAGGGGCCAAAGTGGCCGGCCAACTACTTGTGGGGCCATGGCCACATGAATTAATTTTATTTGGACAATTAAAAGATGACTAATTCATCTTTCTCCTTATCCTATTTCTAGAAAAATCAAGAAAATAAGGAGGAGACAAAGAAAAAGAAGGAGATACGGCCATAGGAGTGGAAAATCAAGATCAAGAAATTTCCATCAAAAAAATTGGTTCTTCTATCAAAACAACTAAGTCAAGGGTGCTTGTTAACGTGGAGGCGTTGGTTGGATTGATAAGCCATCCGTTTCTCTTGTTCACCACCTTAGTTGGCGTGTGAAGTGAAGAAGAAAAGGTAAGAATTAATTCTCTTTTATGTGTTGTGAATGGTGTGGACTTGTTGTAGTATGCAAACATGCATGAAAATCATGAAAACTTAGGTGTTGGGGGTTGAACCGTGGACATGGAGCATGCTTGGCTTGTGGCCGTGCATGTTCCATGTGTAGTTGGAATGGTAGCTTGAATTATATGTAGTATGTTTCCTTGTCGTTGTAATGTGTTGAATAAATATAAATCGCATGTGTGTGTATGTGTTGAAAGGTGGCCGAATATAGGCCATGTTTGTGCCAAGAATGGACAAATGTTACTTAAGGCTCTAGTTGTTGTCGTTGTGAGTTTTGTATCGTTAATGAACCTTTGAAGGATCCACGTTGATGTTGTGAAGAATGCGGGTTGTTTTTGGAAGCCATTAGGCTTGTAATGTAAATTTTGTGATTAAGAGAATGACATTGTTTATGCATGGTTTAGTAGTATGATTTATGGATTTGAAGGAAAGAAATGTGGGAGTAGTGTTCTCGGGTTTGGAGAGGAATTCGGGTAAGTGAGGACAATGTTTGGGTTATTTGAAAAATTGTGGGAATTGCTTGAAGTGTTCTTGAATATGATTTAAATGGGTTCGGATTAGTAATGGAACGTATGAGCCTTAATGTTAATTTGATTATATGAGTATAGTTGAATATATTGGAATGTTTCTAAGTATGTAGCAAAATGCATTTAATGTTGGAATGTGTTGGAATTGGATATTAATGTTAGAATGTATTGTGAATTGATTATTGATGTTGTAGTTTGGTTGTTGGATTGGTTGTTGTTGG
Organism: Lycium ferocissimum; assembly: GCF_029784015.1. NCBI lineage: Eukaryota > Viridiplantae > Streptophyta > Magnoliopsida > Solanales > Solanaceae > Lycium > Lycium ferocissimum. The sequence goes on along the minus strand of NW_026715632.1, from coordinate 6,960 downwards.
AATTAGCCGAGTTGAAATCTCGGGGTTGGTGTATTTACAAAAATGCTTAAATTTCTATAGAATTTAATGTCCGTTTGGAATTGGATGCCTAAAGGTGTATGACTAATGTTAATATGTTTGGCGCTAGTCACGGCCTACGGGGTTGGGTCGTGACACTATATTGGCCACGCACGACCAAGAAATCCTTCAAAGAAGCATTACGTACCTGAGGATGCTGGTGTCTCTGTCTGAAGTTCTTCTGGAGGTGGAAACAGATGCGGGTACTTGGACTTCATATCCTCCTCAGCTTCCCAAGTCATTTCCTCTCTGTTATTGTTTCTCCACAGGACTTTAACCGAAGCTACGTCCTTGGTTCTAAGTCTTCAAACTTGCTTATCCAGAATGGCAATGGGTACTTCTTTATAAGACAATTTCTCAGTAAATTGGACATCATCTACAGGCACAATTCTGGAAGGATCTCCCACGCACTTTCAAAGCATTGACACATGAAACACTGGGTGAACTAACTCCAAGTCCGAAGGCAGATCTAACTCATAAGCCACTTGGCCTACCTTACACATAATCTTGTAGGGCCCGATATATCGAGGACTGTGCTTGCCCTTCTTGCCAAATTTCATTACCCCTTTCATTGGTGAAACTTTCAAGAATACCCACGCATTAACTTTGAATTCCAAGTCCCATCGACGGTTGTCCGCATAGGATTTTTGACGACTTTGAGCCGTTAACAACCGATCCTGAATAAGCTTGATCTTCTCTACCACTTGCTGGATCAAGTCTAGGCCTACCAACTTTGTATCTCCCACGTCGAACCATCCAAAGAGGCGATCTATAATTTCCTTCCGTATAGAGCTTCATATAGGGCCATTTGGATACTGGAGTGGTAGCTATTATTATACGCAAACTCAATGAGTGGCAAATGATCATCCCAACTACCTCTAAAGTCCAACACACTGGCTCTTAGCATATCTTCGAAGGTCTTGATAGTGTGCTCAACTTGCCCGTCAGTCTGTGGATGAAATGATGTGCTAAGTCTCACCTACATTCCCAAACATTCTTGGAAGGACCTCCAAAAATTAGCTATGAATTGTGCTCCTCTGTTAGTAATAATAGATACTGGAACACCGTGGAGTCACGCTAACTCTTTGATGTACAACTTTGCATAATTTTCTACTGAGTACGTAGTTCTGACTAGCAGGAAATGAGCTGATTTTGTGAGTCTATCCACAACCACCCATATAGAATCATACTCACGCTGGGATCGAGGCAAGCCTGTTACGAAGTCTATATTAATCACTTCTCATTTCCAAGTTGGAATCTCTACAGCTTGTAGTAATCCCCCAGGCTTCTGATGCTCTATTTTCACCTGTTGATAATTAGGACATTGGTCTACAAACTCCGTTATATCTTTCTTCATTCCATCCCACCAATATATAGATTTAAGATCTTGGTACATTTTTGTCGCTCCTGGATGGATAGAATAACGGGAATGATGATCTTCTTCCAGAATCTATCGTCGTAGTCCTGCAACATCAGGAACACATAATCTGCCTTGATACTTGAGGACTCCATCCGCAGGAACGTCAAATTGTGACTTCTCCTTCTGAGGAAGTACATCTCTATAATGAATTATCACAGGGTCTTCATATTGACGCTTCTTTACTTCCGCTACTAAGGATAAAACAACCGAGTTCTGAACAGTAACTCCAGCACTGCCCGAGTCCATTAAGTGAACTCCTAGGCTGGCTAGCTGTTGAAGTTCCAGAGCTAACTCCCTCTTTTCTGGTTAAACATGACACAAGCTACCCATGGATTTACGACTAAGAGCATCGGCTACTACGTTCGCCTTTCCAGGATGATATAAGATACTCACATCATAGTCCTTCAATAGCTCCAACCATCGCCTTTGCTGCAAATTTAATTCCTTCTGTTTGAAAATATATTGGAGGCTCTTATGATCTGTATAAATATCCACATGAACGCCATATAAATAATGTCTCCACATCTTTAATGTACCAGTAACCGTGCTCAACTCTCAGTCGTGAGTCGGGTAGTTTTTCTCGTGTTTTCGCAATTGCCTTGAAGCATAAGCAATAACTTTGCCATACTGCATCAACACACAACCTAGCCCAACACCTAAAGCATCACAATAGATAACGTAGCCCTCCGATCATTCTGGAAGTGTCAGGACTGGAGCCGAAGTCAACCTATCCTTCAACTCCTGAAAATCGCGCTCACAAGCGTCGGTCCATTGGAATTTTGCCAATTTCTGAGTTAGCTTTGTCAGTGGTGCCGAAATGGAAGAAAATCCTTCTACAAATCTCCTATAGTACCCGGCCAACCCCAGAAACTACTTGGACCAGAGCATCGTAGCTCCCGGCCAATTCTTCACAAATTTCTTCAATCTTCTGGGTATCTACTCGAATACCGTCGGCTGAAATAATATGCCCCAAAAAAGTTACAGAATTTAGCCAAAATTTACATTTTGAAAATTTTGCATATAACTCCCAAGCCCGAAGAATTCCAAGGACAATACGTAGATATTCTGCATGCTCCGCTTCCGATCGGGAATATACCAAAATATCATCAATAAACACAATCACGAACAAATCTAGGAAAGTCCTGAATACATTATTCATCAAATTCATGAATATCGCTGGAGCGTTAGTCAGTCCAAATGACATCACCCGAAACTCATAATGACCATATCTAGTTCTGAAGGCAGTCTTTGGGATGTTCTCTTCTTTCACCCTCACCTGGTGGTATCTCGATCTTAGATCTATTTTTGAGAACCACTTGGCACCCTGCAACTGATCAAATAAATCATTAATCCTTGGGAGTGGATATTTATTCTTTATCGTCACCTTGTTCGGTTTCCTGTAATCAATATACATCCTCAAAGAACCATCTTTCTTTCTTACGAGAAACACCGGCGCTCCCCATGGTGATGAACTAGGCCTGATAAAGAGTTTCTCAAGTAGATCTTTCAGTTACGCCTTCAACTCATATAATTCGGCAGGGGCCATTCGATAGGGAGGGATAGATATGGGCTTGGTATCTGGCAACACATCAATGGTAAATTCAATCTCTTGTTCTGGAGGAAGACCTGGCAGCTCATCCAGAAACACATCTAGGAACTCATTCACAACCAAAAAAGATTGGAGAGTTGGCAGTTTTGCTTCTGTGTCTTGAACCCGGACTAAATGGTAAATATAGCTTTTAGCAATCATCTTCCTCACTTTGAGGTAGGAAATAAACCTACCCCTCGGGGACGCTGTATTACCTTTCCATTCTAAGACTGGTTCTCCTGGAAACTGAAATCGGACCATCTTTGTTCTACAGTCAACGTTGGCATAACAGGAGGCCAACCAATCCATACCCATAATAACGTCAAAATCTAACATTTTCAACTCATGTAAATTAGCCATAGTATGGTGATTGCAAACTACAACTACACAATTTCTATATACCTGCTTAGCTACCACTGGTTCCCCTACGGGAGTAGAGACCTCAAAAGGTTTGATTGGCTCAGGTTTCACCCCAATACGATTAGCAACATAAGGAGTAATATATGACAAAGTAGACCTCGGATCAATCAATGCATACACATCATGAGAAGATACTGACAATATACCTATGACAACATCAGGGGAAGACTCAATATCTTGTCGTCCCGCCAGTGCATATATACGATTCTGAGAGCCGCTTGTACCGCGACCTGTTGGTGCCTGCGAACCTTGCCCCGAAGGGTGCACAAACGATGAAGAACCCGCCATCGATCCGTGGGCCGGGCTCCCTCTCGCCCCATCGATGGACAATCACGCATTATATGCCAGTCTGATTGCAGGCATAGCAAGCATCTGAACCCAGGCGGTACTGTCCCGAATGTGGCCTACCATACTGATTGCACCGTGGTATGGGCGACCTCATCTGATCGGATTCACCTCATAATCGGGAGCCCAAAATCTCGGGAGCTCGACCCTCCCCGAATGGGGTGATCAAATCTTTTGCCCGCGAATCGAGGGGGTGCACTGGTCATTGATTGGCCTGTATGACTGGAATATTACCGCTTTGACTCCTCTCGAACTCCCGCCGGGTGGCACCAAAAGATCCGTCCCCCATCGTACCTCCTATCAAGATCATGCTCGCTACTTTGTAGCTGTTTCTGTTCTTCCAAATTCTGAGCATGGGCCTGAATATGAGCAATATCCATTCCATTCTGAAGCGAGGCCGTCAAGCACTCCTTAATCAAATGTGGCCCCAACCCACTCACGAATTGATGTACACGGTCCCATATGTCAGCTACCATGGCCGGAGCATACCTAGCTAAGGAATTAAAGCAAATACTATATTCTCGAGCGCTCATATTCCCTTTCCTGAGATTGAAGAACTTGTAGGATCGGGCCCGTCGAACCTCAAGTGGTAGATAATGTCGGAGGAATGCATCCACAAACTCCTGCCATACTGGGGGAGGTGGATTTTCCCCTCGCGAAGATATCCAAATGTTGTACCAAAGGGACGGCCACATCCCGTAGTCTATAGGAAGCTAGTTCAACTGACTTAGTATCAGAAGCATGTATTATTCGTAGTTTCCAGAAATTTAGAGAGGTTTAGGGATGTTTCGAATGAAAAATGAGGGGGTAAGCCCCCTTTTATAATATTCCAGAGTCTGCCTGCACCGACCTAAAAGCTACTCAGCGCGTTCGCGCTGATTTGTCCCCTGGCTCCTCTGCGCGTTCGCGCCACCGTCAGGCGTTCACGTAGAGTTAATCCCTGCTCTGGCAGCCTGTCTTAAAATGATAATAATACTTGATCCCGATGTCCGATCATTGCACGGTCTGTTGCGTTGGAAACTTGACTTCCTGAACTCCATTTTACGCCTTTTCTTTGTCCCAAAACTCCTCATATACTAAAAGATATCTTTTCTCCAAGTTGAGCCAAAATTACCCCTCATAATCATAAGTCAAGCACATATAACCTCATGTATCTTTGGAGGTAACTCTAATATCCACAATAGAACGACTAACACCTAGCGAATCTCAATGTATAAAACTTACGAGGTGTAACACCATATCGAATTCTGAAGGCAGTTTTCGGAATACCCTCCTCCTAACTCTCACTTGGTGTTACCCCGATCTTAGATCTATTTTTGAAAACCATTTGGCACCCTGCAACTGATCAAATTAATCATCGATTCTTGGAAGTGGATATTTATTCTTTATAGTCACCTTATTCAGTTATCTGTAGTCAATACACATCCGCAAGGAACTATCTTTCGTTCTTACGAACAGCACCGACGCTCCCCATAGCGATGAACTAGGCCTAATAAAGCTTTTTTCTAGCAAATCATTTAATTACTCCTTTAACTCCTTTAATTCTGCAGGGGCCATTCGATAAAGAGGAATAGATAGGGGTTTAGTATCCGTCAACACATCAATGGTAAACCTAATCTTCCCCTGCGTCGGTGGAAGACTCCGGTGCTTTTCCGAAACACATCTGGAAACTCATTCACTACCGGAACAGACAAGACAGTTGGCTTTTGCTCAGTGTTTTGAACCCTACTTAATGACGTATATAAATTTAGCAATCATCTTTCTCGCTTTTAGATAGGAAATAAACCTACCTCTTGGTGATGCTGTATTACCTTTCCATTCTAAAACTGGTTCTCTCGAAAACTAGAATCGCACCATCTTTGTTCTACAATCGACATGGCATAACAGGAAGCCAGCCAATCCATACCCATAATAACATCAAAATCTAACATCTTCAACTCATGTAAATTTGCCATAGTATGAAGGTAGCAGACTACAACCACACAATTCGTATATACCCGTCTAATTACTATTGGGTCCCCTACAGGTGTAGACACCTCAAAAGGTTTGACTGGCTTAGGTTTCACCCCAATGATCGCAATATGCTTAGTGATGATCACGATAGAACCTGGATCAATCAATGCATATACATCATGAAAGAATACCAACAATATGCCTGTAACAACATCAGGGGAGGACTCAACATCCTATCGTCCAGCTAGTGCATATATATGGTTTGAGGGCCCCCGGAAAACCCGGGTGCTTCCCTTTGCCTTTTACCACAACCTCCGGGGACCTAAGAACCTTTGCCCCACCGGCGTACGGTTGATGAAGAACCAGGCCCCGATCCCCGGGGGGGGACCTTATCTCTTTTTCCCTTTTTTCCCCCTGGGGGATCCCCATCCTATGACCCAACCGACCACAAAATAACAAGCATCCTAACCTTGGCGGCACTATCCCGAATGTGGCTTACCACATTGAGTGCACCGTGGTTGTGGTAAGAGTATCCCCTCTGGCCCGGGTTCACCCCTTTTCCGGAAAACCGAAACTCCGGGAAACTTCCCCCCGGTCCGGGGTGGTTTTAAAGGGAATCAAATCTCTTGCCCGCAAAGAGGAGGTGCACCAACCACCCCGGGACCGAATACATGGAATATACGCCCGTGTCACCCCCCGACTTTACTAGGGGTGATGGGCACCCCCACCCCCTGTCAGGCCAAGGGGAACCCCCGGGTAACTCTTATTACACCTACGAACTCTTTGGATTCTAAACAAAATAAAGTAAAATACATAGGGAAATTTTTTAAAATCTTTTTTGGTTTTCAAAATAAAAACTGCACATAAGGGGGTCAAAAAATAACACATCAAACGGGGGCTCTTTTCCGACACCTTAGACCCCGACTCTTTTCCGGAAAGCTTGTAATCAGGACCTTAGTACGTGTACGCCGACCCCGGGTACACCCCAAAAACGGAGGGTTTGCCAATTCCCTTTAAATCTTCTTTGCTAACTTCACATCATTCCCTTTTACTGCGCGGCATGGGCGCAGGCCCCAAAAAAAAGGGGCGCGGGCCCAACAATGTCCGGTATGAAAGGGATGGATAGTAACATGGGAAGAAGCAAAATATGAACAATAATCGCATGAAACGTAGAACA
>NW_026715631.1:0-30770 GCF_029784015.1 Lycium ferocissimum | reverse complement strand
CGATTAAAGAACATTGAACAACCCAAAAGTATTCAAATTCAGCCCATCCAATACACAAGGGAACCCGAAACCTTCTTAGTGCAAGGACATCAACAACAGTTACTTTTCTTCCAAACTCATAAACTACATCAACAATCCACACGTTTACAACATTATTTCCATAAATTCAAGAACTACATTAGAATCACATTACATTCCAAATCAGCCCACAACAAATCTTATCTTCGATTGAATCATCAAACACTCATTTTCATCATAGAATCTACACCATAATCAACCAAGAACACTAAATCAATTTAATTCATTCTTCCTACACCAACCACCCGACATCTACCGCTACACCGCTAACATGCAAGGTTTCATGAGTTTCATCTATTTCAACACATTACAACATCCAACATGCTAAACAATTTTAATTCGTCACCCCATATAACACACACTCACACACGGGCCAACACACACACACGGCTACAATATCAACACCCACTTTCGTGAATTCCATTCACCTCCACACTTCACAACATACCCAAACCATGCATAACATATGAAACAAGTTTGAACCTTACCTTTTCCTTCAACTTCTCCCCCACGGCTAAGGTTATGTTTGGCAAGAAAGGAGGTTTTTGGTATGCTCAACAATTACCTTACGTTAACGAGGACCTTCCATTTAAAAGTAGGAGTGTTAGGCAAAATATTTTTTTTTTGATCAATCTTCCATGGGCAAGTTCGTGTCATATGGCCGAAGGACTCTTGCTTTTTCTTCATATTTCTTGAACTTTCTAAGTTGGAAATGATAAGTGGTGCCTTGTTTTGCCTTCTCTTATTATATATATATACATGTGCACATGCACATGGCCGGCCACTCCCCTTTTTTTTTCTCTTTCTTTTTTTTTCTTTTTCTCCAATTTTCTAGAAATTTCTTAAATTTTAAAAGATGAATTCTCCCTTGTCATCTTTGTCCACAAATGTGTTTTTGGACACTAAAGCATAAGATGAACACATGTTTTATTTCATGGCTTGCAACAAGTGGCCAAGGCATAAGTGGGCCCCACCGCCACAATGGCTTCTCCAAGAAGTCATGAATTAATAGAAATTTCTAAATTCCAAGTTTGCCCTTAATATTCCATGCCAATAATATTATAAGCGACTTGTGCATTCAAGCAATACCGAAAAATGGCCTTGCCCTTAACTTCCCGCAATTTGCTCGGAATGTCCCAACGTACAAAATGCGGGATATAACAGAAATTGACATTAGGATTGATCTACTTCCCGGTACTAAGACGATATCTATCCCGCCATATAGGATGGCCCCAGTAGAGTTAAAAGAATTGAAAGTTCAATTGAAGGATCTTCTTGATAAGGGATTTATAAGGCCAAGTGTCTCATCTTGGGGCGCACCGGTCTTATTTGTCCAAAAGAAAGATGGATCCTTGCGTATGTGTATAGACTACCGCCAGTTGAATAAGGTCACTGTTAAGAACAAGTACCTTCTTCCCAGAATCAATGACTTATTTGATCAACTTCAGGGTGCTCAGTGTTATTCCAAGATCGCCCTCAGATCAGGCTATCATCAGTTGAAGGTTAAGGAAGTCGATATTCTGAAAACCGCTATCAGATCCCGCTATGGTCATTTTGAATTTCTTGTCATGTCGTTTGGATTGACGAATGCAACAGCAGCTTTCATGGATCTTATGAATAGAGTCTTTAAGCCTTATCTTAATTTATTCGTCATTGGTTTTTATTGATGACATATTGGTGTATTCTCATAGTGAGACAGATCATGCAGAGCATCTCAGAATAGTGTTGTAGACACTTAAGGATTGTGAGCTTTTTTGAAAATTCTCAAAGTGCGAGTTTTGGCTTAAGTCAGTCGCATTCCTAGACCATGTGATTTCAGGTGAAGGTGTTAAGGTGGACTTTCAAAAAATTGACGTTGTTACGAACCGGCCTGCATCTACCTCGCCGTCGTACACGGTTTTCGGGTCTCGGGTGTTATTATAGGCATTTTGTTGAGGGATTTTCCTCTACTTCTTACTCCATTGACAAAGTTGACTCGTAAGAAAGTCAAATTCCAATGGTCGACGACGTGAGCGTAGTTTCGAAGAGTTGAAGAAGAGATTGACTTCTCGCTTCAGCTTTAATGCTACCGAAGGAATCGAAGGGTTCGTTGTTTATTTGATGCTTCGTGAGTTGGTCTCGGATGTTCTAATGCAAAAGATGGAAAGTCAGGCTCTATGCATCTAGATAGCTTAAGGTTCATGAAAAGAATTATCCGACTCATGATCTAGAACTGGCAGCTGTGGTTTTTACACTCAAAATTTGGTGTCACTACTTATATGGAGTGCATGTGGATATTTTCACGGACCATAAAAGCCTACAGTATATCTTCAAGCCAAGAGAATTGAATCTTAGGCAGAGAAGATGGCTTGAATTGCTTAAGGACTATGATGTTGATATTTTCTATCATTCAGGGAAGGCGAATGTAGTAGCCGATGCACTTAGTCGACGTTCCATGGGAAGTTTAGCTCATGTTGATGCAGATAAGAGGGGCATGACCATGAAGTACACCCCGTCTAGCCGCCTTGAGTTTGACTTTTAGACTCGAGGATGGCGGTGTAGTTGTTCGGGATAGCCCTTTCCTCCTTAGTCGTCAGTTAAAGAGAAGCAATATAGGGATCCCTACTTGTTGCAAATGGAAAGAAGTGGATTCAAGGGGCATAAGATGACGACTTTTGAACAAGGGGGAGATGATGGTACATTGAGATACCGAGGCAGGTTATGCGTTCCAAATATAGATGGACTCAGGGAGCGGATTATGTCAGAAGCTCACCATTCTAGGTACTATATTCATCCAGGTTCCACTAAGATGTATCTCGATCTTAAGGAGATTTATTGGTGGAACTATATGAAGAAGAATGTAGCAGATTTTGTGGCTAAGTGTCCAAATTGCCAAAGAAGTGAAAGCCGAACTGATAACAACACGGATAGCGGAAGACTTTAGAATTGAAAATTGGTGCGGGGAAGCGTTTGATTCGAGAAAGAAGAACACTAATTATGGGCTTCGGAAACTTCTTCTTTGGGGCCGATTTGGGCCTCATTCCATCTCACTTTGGACTTTAATTTTGGGGCCTCCAACAAGTGTAAGACTTGAGGAAAAAATCCTCGAATCAATGAGCTCTTCTTCCATCACAAGACACTTTTGAATTGTTGATTGCAACCCATTAAGCTTGTCTTACAATTTCCTCGTTTGAGATCTTATCATGGCTCTTCTTGGAACTTCCAAATCTTCATCCACGTCCTTCAATAATTTCGAGCTACCATGGATGCTATCATTCCCTCTTCGAGATGAATTCGTCCTCGAATTTAAACCTGCATCAAATAAGGAAAGATCAGAAACATTGAAAGTAGCACTAACTTGATACTCACTAGGAAGATCAAGTTTGTAAGCATTGTCTCCAATCCGTTCAAGGACTTCAAATGGACCATCTCCTCTTGGGTCTAGTTTGGATCTTCTTTTGGCAGGAAACCTTTCCTTCCTGAAATGCACCCATACTTGATCCCCGGGCTTAAAAATAACAGATTTTCGCCCCTTATTTCTCCTTAAGGCAGTCTGCTCATTCTTCCGCTCAATTGCAAGCTTTGTTTGTTCATGAATCTTCTTCATCATTTCAGCCTTCTTCCTACCATCAAGATTAACAATATTATCAGTAGGCAAAGGCAGCAAATCAAGGGGGTGAGGGGATTAAAGCCATAAACAACTTCAAAAGAGAGACTTACCTGGTAGAAGAATGGACAGTCCTATTATAGGCAAACTATACCATGGCCAAATGTTCTTCCCAAAATGTTAATTTTCCTTTTAGAACAGCCCTCAACATATTCCCTAAAGTCCTATTAACTACTTCTGTTTGCCCGTCAGTTTGCGGGTGACAAGACGTAGAAAATAGTAGTTTAGTTCCCAACTTTCCCCAAAGAACTCTCCAAAAGTGACTTAAAAACTTAGCATCCCTATCACTAATAATAGTTTTAGGTATACCATGTAATTTAACCACTTCTTTTACAAACAAATCAGCCACATGTGATGCATCATTAGTCTTCAAACATGGAATAAAGCGAGCCATTTTTGAAAATCTATCTACCACCACAAATATACTGTCCTTACCATGCTTAGTTCTAGGCAAACCTAACACAAAATCCATGGAAATATCAAGCCAAGGGGAAGTAGGAACAGGTAAAGGAGTATAAAGACCATGTGGTAACACTTTCGATTTGGCTTGTTTACATTCAAGACATTGAGAGCACACTTTCTCAACATCCTTTCGCATGCCTGGCCAAAAGAAATGTTCAGCAAGTATATCCAAAGTTTTGGGCACTCCGAAGTGTCCCATGAGTCCACCACAATGTGCTTCCCTAACAAACAATTCACGCAAAGAGCAATTAGGGATACACAATTTATTTTCCTTAAAAAGAAATCCATCTTGAAGATTAAACCCGTCATAAGGACCCAACTTACATTCCGCAAAAACCTTGCCAAAATCGAATCATTAGATAAAAGGCCCTTGATTTGATCAAAACCCATCACTAGAAGTAAGAGAGACCAAGACATACCTTCTTGACAGTGCATCAGCAACTACATTCTCCTTTCCTTGCTTGTAAGCAATCACATATGGGAAAGTTTCAATAAATTCAACCCATTTTGCATGCCTGCGATTAAGCTTACCTTGACTCTTCAAATATCTCAAGGATTCATGATCGGTACCTTAACCACAAACTCTCTAGGCCACAAATAATGCTGCCGTAGCTAAAGCCTTTACCAAAGCATATAGCTCTTTGTCATAAGTTGAGTAGTTCAATGTAGCTCCACTCAACTTTTCACTAAAGTATGCACAGTTTGACTCCCCGCATCAAAAAAAGCACCTATTCCTTTTCCAAGCATCACATTCAACCTCAAAAAGACTTAGAAATATTAGGTAATTGCAAAAGAGGAAAGTGTAACATAATTTTTTCTTTCAACAAGTTAAAAGCATCATCTTGGTCTTTCCCCCATGTAAAAACCTTATCTTTCTTGATAACTTCGCTAGAGGAGCAAGAATGGTGCTAAAATCTCTAACAAATCTTCTATAAAAACTAGCAAGTCCATGAAAACTTCTAACCCCGCTTACACTCTTGGGTTTAGGCCACTCTTTTTGATTGCCTTGATTTTATCTTCATCAACCTCAACTCCCTTAGAACTGACCGCAAAAACCAAGAATACCACACGATCCACACAAAAGGCACACTTTTTGAGATTAAAACAATTGTTGTTTTCTAAGAACTTCAAAAACTTGCTTGTGTGTTCTACATGCTCATCTAGAGTTTTAGAAAAGATCAAGATATCATCAAAATAAACCACCACAAACTTTCCATGAAAATCCTTAAAAACATGATTCATCAATCTCATGAACGTGCTGGGTGCATTAGTCAAGCCAAAAGGCATAACTAACCACTCATAAAGCCTATATTTGGTCTTAAAAGCAGTTTTCCATTCATCTCCGTGGATTCATTCGAATCTGATGGTAACCACTTTTTAGATCAATTTTAGAAAAGATTTTGGACCCATGCAATTGATCCAACATGTCATCAAGATGAGGAATAGGATGACGATACTTTACCGTAATCTTATTGATAGCTCGACAATCCACGCACATCCTCCAGGATCCATCTTTTTTGGGCACCAATAGAACAGGAACTGAGCAAGGACTCGTGCTCTCTCGCACAAACCCCTTTTTAAGCAACTCCTCAACCTCGCCTTTCGCAACTCCTTTGTCTCTTCAGATTACTCCTATATGTGCCTATTTGGAATCCGTGCATGACGCACAAAGTCAATTTGGTGTTCAATTCCACGGAAAGGTGGAAGACCTTTAGGAATATCTTCGGAAAGATATCATCAAAATCCCGCAAAAGAGAAAAACACTACTTGGCAAAGAAGAAGTTAGTAGCTCGAATTAATCAAGACTTCTTTGTAAGTAAGTAGTATTACGGGCAGTCCCTCTTTTTTGAATTCAAACACTCTTTGGCTTTTATATAGAGACTCTCTTTTTTCTTTTCCTTAGCCTCCGTCCTCTCACCAAAACTTTCTTTTTTTCCACTCAAACCCTCTTTACCTCTTTGCTTAAGTTACTGCCCTCTTTCTCTCTCTCTTGGCCATCTTTCATTTCTTTTCCCTCAAGCTCACCTTTTTTCTGTCCCCTTTGTTTTCCCATTGATTCCCTCAATCTCTTTTGATCTTCAAACACCTGAGAAGGTGTTAAAGGTGCAAGAGTATACTTCTTGCCCTTAAGCTCAAGTGAATATCTATTCTTCCTTCCATCATGAAAAGTATTCCTATCGAACTGCCATGGACGACCAAGCAAGATATGACAAGCTTGCATAGGAATGACATCACAAAGAGTATCATCCTCATACCGCTTAACATTGAATGAAATCATGCATTGTTTGTTGACTTTCAGTTCACCACTATCATTCAACCATTGGAGTCTACAGATTAGGGTGTTTCACGTACGCAAGCCCTAACGTATCTACCAAGTGTGAACTCACTACATTAAGACAACTACCATCAAGCCGATAATCATAGAACAAGTTCTCCCCCCTTATCCCACACCTAGTATGGAATATATTTTCCTTTGTTCTTCATTATTGACTTCCAAATTGATAGCCATAATCCTCCTAACTACTGCAACCAAACCATCATTAAAAGGAAGTTCTACATCATCTTCACTCACACCTCCCTCTTCTTCCTCTTTCTCACCTTTTTTACTCTCATTTTCTCCATCAAGAATCTTCCTAGCTACCCCAACAAAACCACTATTAGGCAACTCTACGTCATCTTCACTCACACCTCCCTCTTCTTCCTCTACCTCACTTTTTTCACTCTCATACTCTCCATCTTCTTTCATGAGAATATTTCTTCTATTTGGACATTCATGCATCATATGCCCTCTTCCATGACATTTGTAACATTGAATAGAACTAGAAGGTTTTGGTGATTTAGGATTAAAAGTTTTACCTCCCTCCTTTTCATCTACTTTGGCCTTCCTTGCCTTCGAGGCCTAGAAGTCACATCTTGTTTCAGCCATGGCTTCTTTGAATTGGTGTTTGGTCGACTCCTCCACGAGCTAGCTTGTCGCTTTTTTTTAATTTGCTTTTCTACTTTTACACCATATCCACTAACTCATCTAAAGTTACATATTGTTGTATCTCTACTACATCGCCTATTTTTTTATTTAAACCATTAAGAAATCTAGCCATAGTGGCCTCTTCATCTTCCATACAATTAGCTTGGATCATAGCCATATCCATAGCTTTGAAGTATTCATCAACGATCATGGTTCCCTCGCTCCAATCTTCGAAGACGCATTTGTAGGTCTCTTTGAAAGTGGGAAGGCACGAACCTCTTCTTCATGACTCTTTCATCTCATCTCGTGCAGAATGGGTGGTTCTCCATCTTGTTGTCTATCCCTTGTAAGCTTTTTCCACCAAATAGAAGCATAGTCGAAAATTCAACAACGGCAAGCTTTACCTTCTTAGCTTCGAATAGTTGTGACAATCAAAAATGGCTTCAACTTTCCGCTCCCAATCAAGGTACAAGTCCGGATCTCTTGTGCCTTTGAAAGTTGGCATCTTCATCTTTATGCTATTAATGTTATCATCTTCCACTCTTCCTCGTTGTCCCCTCCTATCTCTCCCTACCCTATCTAGATTTACATCAAGATCATCAACAAAATCATCTATAGGGTTTTCTTGATTTACAATTGGGGCAATGGGCATATTTCTTCTATTTTGAGGCCTAGGATTATTTTGTGGTTGTACAATATGCGATCTCCTCCTAAGTTCGGCTTATTGTCTCATTTTGTTCAAAGAATGGCATCCTTGATCTCTTGAAATTGCAAGGTCCATCTTTCAAATTGTTGGTGCATAGCTTGTAGAGTGAAGTCATTTCTTCCTCGGATCTCGGCTTCTTGACGATCCCTCCTTTCATCTTCACTACCACCCTGTATTGGTCATTTCCAAAACTATTTATCACTCAAACTTTGGCTTTTTTTTTTTCCTCAATTGTTCTCACTCACTCTTGCCTTTTTCCACTCAAATAACCTTTGGGAAAACACTTTATGGATTTATAATTAAACCCCACTAGAATCAAGCCCTTAGTAGTAAAATAAAGAATTTTGGGGCACTAAAGAAAATGAAGAACCAATCCTAAAAAGAATTAGAATTTAGTTGAAACAAGACTCGAACAAAAAGGACTTTTTTTTTTTAACAAGATCAAAGGAGTAAGAAAAAAAAATTGATTGCTTCTTAGCTTTAAAGATCTAGGATCCCCTCTTCTTGTTTTCTATCTTAATCTTTAGAAAACAAATAAATGGAAGAAATTTCTTGAAGAGCAAACACTAAACTTTTTTTTTTTTTTTTGTTCTTTTTTTTTTTTGTCACTGTTCACTTTGCTACGATTTTTTTTTTTTTTTTTTTTTGCTCTTTTTTTTTTCAAGAAATCCCCAAGATTATCAAGAACGGAATCTTGATAAAACCGCTCTGATACCACTTGATAACAACGAGGTTAGGGAAATCCCAAATTAATAATTAAAATATGTGCGAGCAAAAATAGAAAATAATCCGAAAAATAAAGATATGGGAAATTCGGGAAATAGTTCCAAGAACTTCCAAGAATGTAAGTTCTAAAAATTGAAAAGATCCAAGTAACAACGAATTGGTTATTGGATGAACCAAACGCCTTTACTTGAGAAACGAATCAAACTTAGAATTCGGATCTTGACCGCTTCCCCGAGTAACGTTAGACAACAATTAGTATGTGTACTAATCGCCTTCTAAGAATACCAAGAAGAAACCAAAGATATCAAAAAAGTTATCTTACTACCTTGAACTATGAACTAGCTAGGTCGAAAGATAAATCCAAAGTAATTCCACAAAGGTTCAAAAGAACTCTCAATATAATATATTCTTCAAAATCTGATTTACAATGAATGACAATCACCCCTTTATATAGTTGTAAAGAAGGAGCTAGTCAAAATAGAATAAATGGGAATTATCTTCCCTAGAAGCATAGAAGACTTCTCACACTTGGACCAAGGCAGTCAACATAGATTAAAACAACCTAGAAGACTACCCACACTTGGACCAATGCAAGTCAACATTGATTAAAACAACAATTAAATATTTATTCTAGAAACTAATATTTGGGCTAATTATGGGCTGCTGGAAACTTCTTCTTTTGGGGCTGATTTGGGCCTCATTCCATCTCACTTTGGACTTTAATTTGGGCCTCCAAATAAGTGTAAGACTTGAGGAAAAATCTGAATTGGGGTACGGAGCTCTTCTTCCATCACAAGACACTTTTGAATTGTTGATTGCAACCCATTAAGCTTGTCTTGCAATTTCCTCGTTTGAGATCTTGTCATGGGTCTTCTGGGAACTTCCAAATCTTCATCCACGTCCTTCAATAATTTCGAGCTACCATGGATGCTATCACGAACACCAGAGGCCTGGTGGCTTGGCTTAAAATATTGATATTCCTGTCTGGAAATGGGAAATGATCAATATGGATTTTGTATCAGTACTACCTCATTCAGCTAGGAAGCATAACTCTATTTGGGTGATCGTTGACCGGCTTACTAAGTCGGCGCACTTTTTGCCAGTCAAGACCACAGATTTAACAGAGGATTACGCAAAGCTACACGTCAATGAAATTGTCAGATTATGTGGAACACCAGTGTCTATTATTTCAGATCGTGGTGCCTAGTTCACAGCGAACTTCTGGAAATCCTTTCAAAAAGGATTGGGTTCAAAGGTCAACCTCAGTACGGCTTTTCACCCTCAGACAGACGGTCTGGCAGAGCGCACCATTCAGACCCTTGAGGACATGTTGAGGGCTTGCGTTCTTGATTTTAAAGGTAATTGGGATGATCACTTACCTCTCATTGAGGTTTCTTATAATAACAGCTACCATGCTAGTATTGGGATGGCACCGTTTGAAGCTCCGTATGGGTGAAGGTGTAGATCACCAATTGGCTGGTTTGAAGTTGGTGAGGCTGAGTTGTTAGGACCAGATTTGGTCTATCAGGCTATGGAGAAAGTTAAGCTAATTCAGGAGCGTTTGAAAATGGCTCGGAGCCGCCAGAAGTCTTACACAGATGTGAGGCAAAGGGACTTAGAATTTCAGGTTAATCATTGGGTGTTCCTTAAAGTCTCACCCATGAAGGGTGTCATGAGATTCGGCAAGAAGGGCAAACTCAGTCTCAGATACATTGGACCTTACAGAATTCTGTGAAAGGTCGGGCTAGTAGCCTGTGAACTTAAGTTGCCACAAGATTTAGCAGTTGTACACCCAGTATTTCATGTATCTATATTGAGGAAATGTGTGGGAGAAGTGTCGTTGGTTATTCCGCCCGATACTATAACAGTTAAAGATGGTCTAACCTACGAAGAGATTCCTGTAGCCATTCTTGATCGTCAGGTTCGCAAGTTGAGAACCAAGGAAGTTGCCTCAGTTAAGGTTTTATGGAGGAGTCAGAAGGTTGAAGAAGCCACATGGGAAGCAGAAAAGGACATGAAGTCCAGATATCCTCACCTCTTTGAAGAGTTAGCAGAAAGCGTTGAAGGTAATTTATCTTCTTATTAAGATTACCTTTCATGGTTTCCATGTTCCCAATATTCAGCCAGATTAGTAGTCAACCAGTTCTGTAATCATTCATTTCAACATATAATTCAGTTCAGCCCTTTTAGTTCAGCATTAAAGTGCGCATATCAGTTAGTGTACACATGTCTTAGCAGTCGCTCTTTACCAGGCCCATCATTTGAGGAAGAATGATCCCAAGGGGGAGATATTGTAACATCCCGTATCTTACGACAAAGGGTAGACTTTTATTGTTGGAGTTTAGCGGAAAATTTTGAAAGTTTGTGCGTTTTGCAAAAAAATGGTCGACAGGCCTACTTCAAGAACCCACAACCCCTTGGTTCGTTGAGAATTTGGAAGGTTTGTTAATGAAAGTTGTAGTATGTAGAAATTCCTTTCCAAGAATATAAGGATCAGTCCAATCAGAGTTCGGAGCAAGGAGATATGATCGTTGAAAAATCACTAGTAGAGAGGTGCTCAAGATTCGATAGAGTTGGCTAGTCAACTTCCAGCAAGATTTCATGAAAATATGTTACGAATTTGAGAAAACCTCTTTCTTCAAAGTTGTATATCTTTGAAATAACCTTCTAACGGTAGGTCGCCCAGCTCCAACAGATCTCTGTGCTAGGAGTTATGTCCGTTTTACTGAAGAGCGCAAAAGCTGGAAATTTCGCCCAATGTACGCCCAGAAAGTACGGGACGTCCTTTTAGGTCCTCCTTCTTCCGTTCCTCACTGTTTTTGGCAGCCAAAGTATGGGCTACAAGTACGGGACATACTTCAAAGTACAGGACGTACTTTGCAGAAAATTTGGTTTAAAATCGGTATGGTCTTATTTTTTTTCCCACTTTTCAATCCCACCAGCCCTAGGACGAAATCTTCCTCTCCAAAACTCAAGAATATGCTAAGGTAAGCAATCCCAAACTATTTCAAGTAGATTCTAACATATGTT
Source organism: Lycium ferocissimum (assembly GCF_029784015.1). Classification (NCBI taxonomy): domain Eukaryota; kingdom Viridiplantae; phylum Streptophyta; class Magnoliopsida; order Solanales; family Solanaceae; genus Lycium; species Lycium ferocissimum. The sequence continues at coordinate 19,157 of NW_026715631.1, read as the reverse complement.
AATGAGCATTAAGCAAGAATTCATCATTCTTAACCTAGGGTTTTCAAGAAAACCCATTTAAAGGATTCAAGACTTAAGCTTTTGGGATTCTTCTTAATTTCAGACCTATAGTTGTAAGACTTGGAGTGTATACATGTATGTGAGGCTAACTATCTACGTTAGGGAATGTTCATGATTCTCCCTACGCCTCATTCTTCATACTTGTCAGTAATTTGACTCAATATACAGTTTATCCCTAGTTTCATGATATGTTGTAGAACTTTTATCTTCTAGGGTTGCAGTTACCGAATTCTTTCATGGTTGTCAATTTGAATATCATGAACTCAGCATGTAATCTTTATAGACTTATGTATTGTTACCACATGAGTCTCAGTCTAGAAATTTAGTATGCTCAGAAACAGTCAGCGGTTCCAATTCAGTCCAGCATGTGTATTTTAGTTCAGCTTCGTTCATTATTATTGTGGTCTCAGTCTTTATTATTAATTTACCATAATTAAACATATATGATTTTGCCTAAGGGCACAATACAATCTTGTGTATACGTATACATTGCCGAGGCCATTGACTGACGCACTACTAGGCCGAGGCCATAGCGTGCATTCATTATTGGGCCGAGGCCCCACATATACAAACACGTAATACAGATGATTTCGGCCCAAGTAGTATTCATATCTCTACTTCCTTGCTATTACAGTTACATTTATCAGTTTCAGATTCAGTTCCATTATTTTATTGCTTCAGTTGCTTTACATACCAGTATAATTCGAATGTGTTGATGTCCCTTTTTATTGCTTCGGGGCCTACATCTCGCGATGCAGGAAATGACATACAGGTTGACGATCTAGCTGCTTAGGAGTGTTCGTATCAGCTACTTTAGTGAGCCCCAGTTTCCTTCGGGGCGATATCAGTTATGCAGTTCTTACAACTTTCTAGATAGTTACTTTCAGTATTCATTAGAGGCTTCATAGAACACGATCTAGATCAATTGAGATATTTATTATGGTAGCCTTGTTTGCAGTTGTTCAGTTGTTTTGGTTTAGCCATGTTGGCTACGTTCAGATATTTCAGATTGTCTAAGTATTTTCACATTATGATTTTAGTCAGACCTTTAGTATATCAACGTGTTTAGTTGTTCCCATATTCAATTATGTTTTGATATCACATGTTGATTCAGCCAGCACGTTGGTTCGCTCGGTCACATGCAGTCAGGCACCGGGTGCTGTGTTACGTCCAGGCCCAGGTTCGAGGCGTGACACAGAAAGATCAAATAGTCGAATCATAGCCTATGATGAAGCACCTAAACACAAGTCTGGCAAGTTTCCCACCTTTCTTTAGAATAACTACAAACAACAGTACAATCAACAAATCCGATCGATAGATGTAAAATGAGAGGATGATAATGAGTGCAATACAATGCACTGATATGCAATGGCCAATGTAATTATCGTACACACACTCTCCAAGCGGAATACCTCCATGCCTCGACAGTCATGACCCATGGGGGACCCGTAAAGTCCATGTACCTATTGCGCGTACAACACGATCCAATATATATATATATATATATATATATATATATATATATATATATATATATATATATATATATATATATATATATATATATATATATATACTATATATAATATATATATATATATATATAACGTATAATATATAAGACCATATTCCATCGAGCTATATATATATATATATATATATATATATAATATATATATATATATAGGTCCATATATATGATCATATATATATATATATATATGGGAGATATATATATATATAATATATATATATATCCAAGTCCCAAGGCTATATATATATATATATATATATATATATATATATATGATTCAAGGTATATATAAGATGGCTACTTGCGCAAAGGGCTATTTGTGCAAGTGGCTACCCAGCTTGCGCAAGGAGGGTTATGATTGCAAGAAGGCCATGCATGCAAGGTTGATTAGAGGGTCATCTATGCAAGAGGGACGTGTTTGGCCATTGAAGGCCAATCCTTGAACTGAAGACTACACTAAGAAGACTAGCTAAACAAGGCTCTTACTTCATTAAGGGTAGCATTGTAATTGCCTATTAGTCTTCTTTACTTAGTTTGTATATATAGCTTGTCTTTCATTTCATTTAGGGACTTTTTTTGATGAATTATGAATATTTTGAGTGTTTTTAGGGTTATCTCTAGAGAGAGAAACTTGTGAGAGGCCTTTGGTAGGCTCTTGTTGATTATTGATTGTGAGAGGATTGGTTGCTTGGGAATTCAATTCCTTGAGGTCATCCTAAGAGGTTGGTGCTATCTAGAGTGTAATTAGGAGGTCTTGGTTATTGAAGAACCTTGGTTGCCTAATTGTGCCTATTTTTGTGTCAATCTATCTATCTTTTCTTTTCCTTTCGTTTATCTTTTTAATTTCTCGTTTCCGCGTTTCCGTTCTTGTATCAATTGGTATCAGAGCCTAAATTAGGTTTGTTTCAACAAATCTAGCTTGGATTTGATTCTACAAAAAAAAAAAAAATCAAAATTCAAAAAAAAAAAACAAAATCTGAAATTCAAAAATTCAATTCGTGTTTGATCCGTCCTTGTTTGTTGTTTTTGACACTACATTTGAGTTCCCTAGTGTGTTTTGAGTCTAGATCTTGAGTTTCAAGTTATTTGGAGTCATATTGAGTCATTTACCATTGTTGGAGCTTGAAGGTTTTAGAACTTGAATGTGGGTTTTGAAGAAGAAGTAGAAATTAGAGTTTGAAAGTCATTGGGTTGTATTCTCCTAGTGAAGAAGGTTAAGAATCCAAAATTTGAAGTGATTTGGAGTATTTTTGAAGGATCTACCATTTTTGCTATTTGAAGCTTTGATTCTCAAGAACTTGAAAAGTGGGTCTTGTGATTTGGTTGAAATTGAAGGTTGAAACCTATTGGGTTTTGTTCTCTACATCAAAGAAAACTTAAATCCAAAATTTGAGCTAATTTGGAGTTGGTTTGAGGGTAGTTGAATTTTTGAATTGTTCTTGTGTTCTTGAAGACCTTCAAATCTTCATAAGGAAGAAGACTCTCCAAAGGGCTATTTGATCCAAAAGTTGCCAAATAAAGTTGTGAAAAAGTGTTTGTGGGCCCAAGTAAGTAAAAAAAAAAATTTGAGAAATACTTACTCTAAATTTCTGATTTTTCAAAAAAAAAAAAAAAGATTGCCACGTCATCTACCACGCGCCGCCACGTCGCCGATGACGTCGTCATCCGACGCGCCTCTGACGGGCGCGTGGGGGCCAAATTCAGAGAGTGGGAGTTTTTGACTGTTATATCCCGCATTTTGTACGTTGGAATGTTGAAAGACAACTTGCGGGTAATTAAGGGCAAGGCCATTTTCCGGTTTTGTTTTAATGCGCAAGTCGCTTGTAAATATTATGGGCATGGAATATTGAGGGCAAATGCGGAATTTAGAAGTTTCTATTAGTTCATGAAATTTTTGGAAAAGCCAATGTGGTCGTGGGTCCCACTTGTGCCTTGACCACTTGTTGCAAGCCATGCAATAAAACATGTGTTCATCTTATGTTTGGTGGCCAAAAATATATATTGTGGACAAGGATGACAAGGCAAGAATTCATCTTTTGTCCTTTGGAAAATTCTAGAAATTTGAAGAAAAATTGGAGGGAAAAGAAAGAAGAGAAAAGAAAAAAAAAAAAAAGGAGAGCACATGGCCGGCCATGTGCTTGGCCATGTGCATGGTCGTGTGCATATATTTACATATATAGGAGCAAGTCATGAGGAGACACAACACTTCATCATTTTGCCTCCTAGAAACTTCAAGAAAAAGAAAGAGATGGAGAAAAAAAGATAGAGAGAAACGGCCACAAGGGGTGGCCGAACCAGCCCCATGGTGTTGATCATGGAAAAACATTGTTTCTTCTAGCTTTCATATCAATTGAAAGGTCCTCTACACCATGGAATAATTGTTGGAGCATGCAAAACACTTTTCTTGCAAAATAGAGGTCTAGCCGAAGTGAAGAACAAGTGAGGAAGGTATGATTCAATCTTGTTTTGTATGTTATGGATGGTTGTGCATGTTATAGTAGGTAAAAATAAATGAAATTCATGGAAATATAGAAGTGGAAGGGCAGCCGTGTAGGTGTAGTGTGTGTGTGTTGTGTTGGAGTAAGGAATTAATTATATTCAACATGTTGTGTGTATGTTGTAATGTGTAGAAATGAATAAAATTCATGAAAAGGGTGGTGTGGTGTTGTGGCCGTATGTATGTGGTGTAGTGTAGAAGTGAAGGATTAAGTTTATTTGGTATTTTGGTTGATTGTTGCTATAGATGTTATGATGAAAATGAATGTTCAATGATTCATGTTGGAATTGGAAATGTTGTGGGCTGTTTTGGAGAGCAATATGATTTCAATATAAATTCTTGTGTGCATGAGAATAATAATCGTTAGCATGCGGGTTGTTGATATAGTTTATGAGTTTGAAAGAAATAAATGTATTGTTGGTGTTCTTATGGCATTTGGAAGATTTGGGTTGGAATGTCTTGAACATGTTGTGAATTGATTATTGATTATTGATATTGTTATTGTGATTGTTGGTTTGGTTGTTGTTGGTTTGGCCGGGTTGAATTCCCGGATTGTTGTTGATTAAAATTGGCCGAGTTAGAATCTCGGGATGGCGCATTTACGGGGGAAATGCGCCGAAATTTCGTAGACAAATGTTGATTCAAGATTCGGATTCTTAAGGACTCTAATCAATGTTTGGTAAACATGACCAAATCAGTAGATTTTGGCGGATTTGCAACCCGAATTGGGAATAGCATAAGGAGCGGAAAAAGGTATGTAAGGCTTCACTTTTCTTTCTTGGCATGTCTTAGATGTAATAGGTTTGGACACGGTGCCTCGGGGACATTTCTATTCTCCGGAATCCGCACCTAAAGTTTCCCTTTTTCATTTAGTAGAATTGAATTAGAAATGGTGCGAAATGTTGGAAAAACTTCCTAAACATCTAGAACTTGCGCAAATAGGACCCGATTACCTTAAGACCCTCACCAGTGACGTCATGAATTGTAATGTACGCAAATTTGGTACGCCGCCTCATTTGACCCGAGGTGGGCCCATCGTTCCCGGATTTTCCTTATTGTTCCATTTGACTTATTTTGAAGTAGAATCCAATGGAAACTTTTGATCCTTATTCTGTCATCAAATGCCAAGTACTGTAACTATGCTAACGAGGATATTCTTATGATGGCGATGAAGATGCTAGGTATGAGAAAATGGCTATGACGCATATGTTAAGAATATGAACCTACCATGAATATGACTATGAATATGTTTTACAATGACATGGATGATGTCAAGGAAGAAAATGTTTACATGATGAATATGACCATGATGATTCTATGATTAAAGGTTCCAAGTTCATGATTCCAGTGACGAAATGAGAACGTTAAGCTATTTCTTGATTTTTTCAACTCTATTCATGAATAATGTCTATTTTTTTTAAAGACTCCAAGTATGCGAAACGATGCCTTATGATCCTGTTTTATGTTTTCTCATGATATTACTCTCCATTAATAGTCTCGCCTTATATTAATCGTTCCTTCAAGGTGAGACAAGCGCCCATAGTTACACTATAATATAATCGGAGGTTTCCGACCTTACGTCACTCCGATGGATACATGATTTTCTTGGGCTCTCCTGCATGCTTATATGACCTATATATATGAAATATGTATATGTACATGGGGTGGGGGGAAGGGACACATGGGAAATGGGAAGGGAACCATGTTTCATTGCCACCTGGTCAGCTGGCTTATCATCCCGGACGCGGGATGCCCGGACGCGGGATTTATGGGTGAGCCGGAGTATTTCGGCGCAATGTGGGCGAGCCGACGCTGTTTGGTGCTATGATACTGTGATACACTATGATATGCTATGATACCATGATACACTATGATATGCTATGATACTATGATACACTATGATATGCTATGATACTATGATACACTATGATATGCTATGATACTATGATACAATATGATATGCTATGATATAACATGATATGACATAAATTCTATTTTCTATGTCTATGAAAAGAAATGTTCTTTTTTTTCTAAAAAGGAAAAACAAGCATGCATGGCATCCGCCCTCAGGGGCACTCATATGCACAGGTTACCCTGGTATCCGATGATATGTTCTATGTTTCCATGCAGATATTGTTCATATGTACAGGTTATTCCTTCATCTCACGATATAATATCTCTTTATTGTTCATGCTTATATCTCTTACTATGTTTCTACTCCTGCCTTACATGCTCAGTACATAGCTCGTATGCGACCCCTCTTCTTCGGGGGGGCGTTTCATGCCGTAGTGTAACCGATGAGTGGAGTTAGCATAGAAGATGCCCAAATGAGTTGGTAGGCTCCACTTGTCCCGGAGTGCTGCCGCGTTAGAGTATATGTGCCATGATGGTTTGTTCGGAGTTAGAGACTTTGCGACGAGTCGTGGGTATTGGGTTGTCATGTATAAACGGCTCTAGCGTACCGATATGTTATTATGTTTTGTGTCACGAGTCTTATATGATGTCAGATGCTTTTTAAAGAAAAAAAAAATTCTATGTATTCATTTCTTACTAATTCATAAGTTCATATGTGTAGTAAGAGTTAGCGGGTTCGCTCGGCTCCGAACATGGGGTCGGGTGCCCATCACACCCTAGTAAAGTCGGGGTGTGACAAAGTGGTATCAGAGCAGGTCGGTCCAAGGGTTGTCTGCAAAGTCGTGTCCGGTAGAGTCCTGTTTATGAGTGTGAAGCCGGCCACATTTATAAACAGGAGGCATCTAGGAATTGTTGACCTTCTTTCTGTCCTGTGATCGTGCGATAGAGCCAAGTCATAAGAAATAAGATTTTCCTATATAAGCCAGACGTACGATGGAAGAAAGCGAGTGACGCTATGGAAGGCCATAGAGGTAAGTCCTAACGTAATTATTCTGTCACCTGAAGTTGGAAGCACTGGATGACTGGAATGGGTCATAAGGCCGTACGTTCTGCGAGGTGTTATCGATATCTGTGACGCACAGATTTGAAATAGTAAGTATGGTAAAGGAGATCCTGCCAGAATGGGTTTGTCTAACAGGAAGGGGCGTGGAAAGGAAATGCGATGAACAGGCAATAAGCGAGGTGCGACGTTTCAGAAAGGTTATGGATTTGGCGTGGCGATGAAGGTGGGATCGCTACCATCGAAAATCTGGAAGTCCATGACAGAAGGTAGCCATACACACAGGCGGAAGATGAACATCGGAAATCAAAAAGGGCAGAACGGTAATTATAAAGGAAAGGACGTGTTATGAAAATACTTCAGAACCTGTAAGGCTTCGACTTGCTCCAGAACATGTAATAAAAGTCATACGAGGAAGTGGACGCGATTATATCAGCATTAAGGCATCGGGTTTCACCAAAGTTTCGAGGTTAAGCGTGCTGGAGTGAGAGCAATTTCAGGATGGGTGACCCCCCTGGGAAGTATTTTGAAAATTTTATGAAATTTAGACATAAGGAATAAAGGAGAAGTTGGAGTAACCTAAGGGGAATTGGAGTATGCAGGGTGACCAGAAACCTTAAGAGGACGTGTAGAACGGGCCGGATCAGGTCGGTAAAGAAAAGGAGTTGACGGAAAGAGGAAATCAAAAGAAGCGGGACGACGGCATAGTAATAGGTTAAGACGTGTGTAACGGGAGACACGAGTGCTATAAGTGACGGGACAGTGAAAGGCCAAGTTATAGAAAGACGAGGAACAAGGCAGAATGAGTGCTAGAGAATGATTGGGATGATACGGATAAAATGTGAACGAACAGAATACGTTTTGGAAATGAGAAAGGGACTATGTAGGAGTAGTGTATTCTGGATGACATAGAGGTAAGATACTAAGTGAACTTTGAATACTTACTGTTGGAATGGAAGAATTATCTAATTGAGATTGGAAATAAGGACATGAGATGAAGTATAAACGGATAATGGTATGAGTACGCCCCTAAGGGGGCGGAAGCAGGTAAGAGGAATGTAAGGATGAGATAGAAACAGTTGATACGGTAGTATGTTTGATATGGATGCTTGGGCTACAAACGAAACCCCCCTTCATGGAAACAAGTTAGTAAGATCGGAAAATCAGCAACAAGCGGATAGGAGTCAGAATGGTATTTAAGGCAGTGTGAGAAGTTTCACACAGACTTTAAATGACATGACGCCAGGAAGTGGACGTGTATGAAGAAAAAGAATACGACAAGAGAATGATATTGGACAGCTTTGGATAGTATAAGGGATGGCGATAGCTATGAAAAGAGAGCTTCCCCGAGGTGCGTATGCGACCCCGTACGACCAAGTTAAACATTCGAGGACGAATGTTCTAAAGGGGGGAAGGATGTTATATCCAGCATTTTGTATGTTGGAATGTTGAAAGACAACTTGCGGGTAATTAAGGGCAAGGCCATTTTCCGGTTTTGTTTTAATGCGCAAGTCGCTTGTAAATATTATGGGCATGGAATATTGAGGGCAAATGCGGAATTTAGAAGTTTCTATTAGTTCATGAAATTTTTGGAAAAGCCAATGTGGTCGTGGGTCCCACTTGTGCCTTGACCACTTGTTGCAAGCCATGCAATAAAACATGTGTTCATCTTATGTTTGGTGGCCAAAAATATATATTGTGGACAAGGATGACAAGGCAAGAATTCATCTTTTGTCCTTTGGAAAATTCTAGAAATTTGAAGAAAAATTGGAGGGAAAAGAAAGAAGAGAAAAGAAAAGAAAAAAGAAAAGGAGAGCACGTGGCCGGCCATGTGCTTGGCCATGTGCATGGTCATGTGCATATATTTACATATATAGGAGCAAGTCATGAGGAGACACAACACTTCATCATTTTGCCTCCTAGAAACTTCAAGAAAAAGAAAGAGATGGAGAAAAAAAGATAGAGAGAAACGGCCACAAGGGCTGGCAGACGAACCACCCCCATGGTGTTGATCATGGAAAAACATTGTTTCTTCTAGCTTTCATATCAATTGAAAGGTCCTCTACACCATGGAATAATTGTTGGAGCATGCAAAACACTTTTCTTGCAAAATAGAGGTCTAGCGAAGTGAAGAACAAGTGAGGAAGGTATGATTCAATCTTGTTTTGTATGTTATGGATGGTTGTGCATGTTATAGTAGGTAAAAATAAATGAAATTCATGGAAATATAGAAGTGGAAGGGCAGCCGTGTAGGTGTAGTGTGTGTGTGTTGTGTTGGAGTAAGGAATTAATTATATTCAACATGTTTTGTGTATGTTGTAATGTGTAGAAATGAATAAAATTCATGAAAAGGGTGGTGTGGTGTTGTGGCCGTATGTATGTGGTGTAGTGTAGAAGTGAAGGATTAAGCTTATTTGGTGTTTTGGTTGATTGTTGCTATAGATGTTATGATGAAAATGAATGTTCAATGATTCATGTTGGAATTGGAAATGTTGTGGGCTGTTTTGGAGAGCAATATGATTTCAATACAAATTCTTGTGTGCATGAGAATAATAATCGTTAGCATGCGGGTTGTTGATATAGTTTATGAGTTTGAAAGAAATAAATGTATTGTTGGTGTTCTTATGTCATTTGGAAGATTTGGGTTGGAATGTCTTGAACATGTTGTGAATTGATTATTGATTATTGATATTGTTATTGTGATTGTTGGTTTGGTTGTTGTTGGTTCGGCCGGGTTGAATTCCCGGATTGTTGTTGATTAAAATTGGCTGAGTTAGAATCTCGGGGATGGCGCATTTACAGGGAAAATGCTGCCGAAATTTCTGTAGACAAATGTTGATTCAAGATTCGGATTCTTAAGGACTCTAATCAATGTTTGGTAAACATGACCAAATTGTAGATTTTGGCGGATTTGCAACCTGAATTGGGAATAGCATAAGGAGCGGAAAAAGGTATGTAAGGCTTCACTTTTCTTTCTTGGCATGTCTTAGATGTAATAGGTTTGGACACGGGCCTCGGGGACATTTCTATTCTCCGGAATCCGCACCTAAAGTTTCCTTTTTCATTTAGTAGAATTGAATTAGAAATGGTGCGAAATGTTGGAAAAACTTCCTAAACATCTAGAACTTGCGCAAATAGGACCCGATTACCTTAAGACCCTCACCAGTGACATCATGAATTGTAATGTACGCAAATTTGGTACGCCGCCTCATTTGACCCGAGGTGGGCCCATCGTTCCCGGATTTTCCTTATTGTTCCATTTGACTTATTTTGAAGTAGAATCCAATGGAAACTTTTGATCATTATTCTGTCATCAAATGCCAAGTACTGTAACTATGCTAACGAGGATATTCTTATGATGGCGATGAAGATGCTAGGTATGAGAAAATGGCTATGACGCATATGTTAAGAATATGAACCTACCATGAATATGACTATGAATATGTTTTACAATGACATGGATGATGTCAAGGAAGAAAATGTTTACATGATGAATATGACCATGATGATTCTATGATTAAAGGTTCCAAGTTCATGATTCCAGTGACGAGATGAGAACGTTAAGCTATTTCTTGATTTTTTCAACTCTATTCATGAATAATGTCTATTTTTTTTTAAAGACTCCAAGTATGCGAAACGATGCCTTATGATCCTGTTTTATGTTTTCTCATGATATTACTCTCCATTAATAGTCTCGCCTTATATTAATCGTTCCTTCAAGGTGAGACAAGCGCCCATAGTTACTCTATAATATAATCGGAGGTTTAAGACCTTACGTCACTACGATGGATACATGATTTTCTTGGGCTCTCTGCATGCTTATATGACCTATGTATATGAAATATGTATATGTACATGGGGTGGGGGGAAGGGACACATGGGAAATGGGAGGGAACCATGTTTCATTGCCACTGGTCGGTGGCTTATCATCCGGACGCGGGATTTATGGGGCGAGCCGGAGTATTTCGGCGCAATGTGGGTGAGCCGACGCTGTTCGGTGCTATGATACTTTGATACACTATGATATGCTATGATACCATGATACACTATGATATCTTGTGATACTATGATACACTATGATATGCTATGATACTATGATACACTATGATATGCTATGTTACTATGATACACTATGATATGCTATGATATAACATGATATGACATAAATTCTATTTTCTATGTCTATGAAAAGAAATGTTCTTTTTTTTTAAAAAAGGAAAAACAAGCATGCATGGCATCCGCCCTCGGGGCACTTATATGCGCGATTACCACACAGTATCCGAGTGATATGTTCTATGTTTCCATGCAGATATTGTTCATATGTACAGGTTATTCCTTCATCTCACGATATAATATCTCTTTATTGTTCATGCTTGTATCTCTTACTATGTTGCTACTCCTGCCTTACATGCTCAGTACATAGCTCGTACTGACCCCTCTTCTTCGGGGGCTGCGTTTCATACCGCGCGGTGTACCCGGATGAGCCGGAGTTAGCATAGAAGATGCCGGCGGAGTTGGTAGGCTCCACTTGTCTGGAGTCTTTGAGTCGAGTATATGTGCCATGATGATTTGTTCGGAGTTAGAGACTTTGCAGACAAAGTCGTGGGTATTGGGTTGTCATGTGTAAACGGCTCTAGCAGCCGATATGTTATTATGTTTTGTGTCACGAGTCTTATATGATGTCAGATTCCTTTTAAAAAAATAAAAAAAAAATTTCTATGTATTCATTTCTTACTAATTCATAAGTTCATATGTGTAATAAGAGTTAGCGGGTTCGCTCGGCTCCGAACATGGAGTCGGGTGCCCATCACACCCTAGTAAAGTCGGGGTGTGACATTGACACTTAGAAAAATTTTCTAAGTGTTGGCAGATTTTGGTCCAACTTTGAGAGGGCATATCTTTGTGTGTATAAGGAGTTACCGGACCCATAATATATGTAAATTCAAGTTCAGAGAGTCTACCTTCCGAATCAACAAGCCGTTCATCAACCGGAGGTCTGTAGAAAAAGTTATAGGCGTTATAAAAATATGCTGCAAGCTGTTCCGAATTTCTAAGTGTTGGTCAAAACTTCCAAAAATTTGTCTAAGTGTTTGGCTAAGGTTTGCTCACTTCTTCTTCTCATTTATTTGATCCTCCTAACTAATTAACAACTAGTAATTGATTCTTACTTGGTTGTTAATTAGTTCTTGAGTCCTTTCTTTCAAGCCAATTCTTTTCGTTCTTTTCTCGTTTTACAACTTCATCGTTAATTTCTTGATTCAAGTGCGTTTGCTTTAAATTGAGTCGTCCTTTCTTTCTTCGAGTCAACAAGAATCCATTCCAACCTCAAGTAGCAATTGTGCACCTTGCAAGCAACCGAATCCAATCGAGAATCAACATCGGCCAATCCATTTGAGTGGTAAAAGGCAAAAGTGTGTGAGTTCATTTGAGTGGTGCTAGCCGAGCACAAACGAGTGTAAACACGAGTGTAAACACGAGTGTGGTGAGGTTTCTTTGCCACTAACGTGCTTGCTAAGTGTTCTTTGCAGGTACTTCTCCATGGATTCCGATTCATGTGGTGGCGATTATGATTGTTATGATGATGATGATGGTTGTAGTTATGAAGGGGAGGACTATGGGAGCTATCAAGAGTGTGACGATAGGGAATATGAGGGCTATATGGGAAATGGTGATCATGAGGAAGTTCGGGGAGAAAATTACCATTTTGAAGGAGAATATGAAGAGAGTGGTACTCATGGGTCTCATGAGGAAGATGGGGATGAAGAAGAACCTTGTTATGCTTCACATGATGAAGGTGAAGGTTCTTGTGCTAGACATCATGATGATGAAGATGACTCGAGATATGACTCTCCTTCACACGTTTCTTATGGGTCTTATGGGAAAATCCTTATACAAATAAGACTTGTGGAGGGTATGTCTATGGAGGTAGTGGAAGTGCTAATGTTGATTATGGAAGGACTTCTAGTGGGCATGCATATGCTCCTTCTTGTAGTAATTCCTATTCGAAGCAAAGTGGCATGAGTGGGAATGTGAGTACGAGTTGGGGTCATCCTATACAAAAGAAGGTGGTCCCAATGAGGGGCGATTCATGGAGACCAAGGTGAACATTGGTTGTAGTGAGGTATTTCTCATGCTTGATGACGATTGTTATACAAATTTCATCACCCCTCGTGCGGTTGAAGTGTTAAGGTTACCTTGTGCGATCGGCGAAATCCTTATTATGATGAGGAGGATATTGGGTTGATAGGAAGGTGATGGTATCCATTTCACTTGGCGAGTACCAAGAGGAGGTTTGGTGTGATGTGCTTCCAATGGATAATTGTCATGTATGTTTAGGATTCCCTTGGTTCCAAAAGCCTGGAATCCCACATGAACAAGATTGGCATCGATTTATAGTGGACAAGAAAGGAAAATTTCTCTTTCCATGCATACTTACTAGGAAGAGTCCAAGTGCAAAAGTGCGAGATACCCATGTGAAATGGCCTACCTTGGCTAGGGAAGCTAGTGGAGAAGAATATGAGAAATGGGAGTCCATAATAGATGAAATCTTTGCTAGCTACAACTATTCACAAGAAATGAAGATGGACTTAGCCGTTCAAACTTTTGACTCAAAGCTTGTCAAATATTGGGAGTATGTGAAATGTTGTGGAAGACAAGTGAGGAGTCCCATCAAGACTTGGGAGGACATGAAAAGGATATTGAGAAGCCAATATCCCAAGCCACATGTGAGAAGAAATGAATCTTTGAGGGGTACCTCTTTTGAGAGAACCCCATGCTTGAAGAACAAGGACGGCGGCCACAACCATTTCTTCCATTGGTCAAAGGAGCTTGTATGAACACCAAGGTAAGATCACTTATCCTTATACTCCTACATCTTCGTATGATTTTAATGTCAAGTCAAGTATGAAAGTTAGTTTACCTTGCGTTAAACCTAATGCTTCTTTGCCGTGTATTGGTAATGCCATTATTGAAAGTGTTCCCACACTAGTTCATCCTATTGATGACCGAATTGATCCTTCAGGGTTGATTTGTGTCCACCTAGTGTTGACACTTGTGCTTTGAATGATAGTGCATTATTGAATGAACGTGCTCAAACACTAGTTGATCCTTTAGATGACCAAATTGATTCTTCTTGTAAGATCGGTTTGTGTCCACCTAGTGTTGACACTTGTGAATTGATTGGTAGAACAATGTCATGTGGTCATCATGTTAGTAATTCTTGCGAGTTTGACATACTACCAACTCGCGTTGAAACTTGTATTGATCAACTTGCTTGTAATGATAATTCACTACTTGAGGATCTTTGTGATGTGTTTAATGTACCTCTAGTTAGTGATGATGTTGATATAGTTGGTCAATTGAAAGAATATGACATCTCGCCACCCTTGTTTGTTTCATGTCAAATGGGTCTCTTGATCGTACTTTAGTGTCATGTGATAAGACTCCAACTTGTAGTGGTGATGAGTGTTATGTAGATAGTCATGTGAGCGAAAATGCATTGAAAGATGACATTGGTTCTTTTGAGAGTGAAATGACATGCTTTGACTCCTCATTGTTCATGGATTACTCTCTTGTAAAGGATAATGTTTTATTTGAGGATGACATGACTATTGAGAGTAAAGTATCTAGTGGAATGTTTTGTAATGTTGAAAGTGTGGCCACTTTTGGTGACTACATGGTATTTGAAAATCCACTATGGGATGATAACACTCTTCCCTATGATGGAGATCCTCCCTTGAGGAATTGTGATCCACTTATTGGGAGGGGAAGTGTTCAAAGGAAGGTGAAACTTGTGCAAATTGCTAATTCTTCCTTGGGTATTCCGAATAGTAGTAGTATCGACCATGCTCTTGAGTTTCATAGTGAAACTACATTTGAGGACACCCTAGATGAAGTTATTTTGCGTGACACCTTTCTTTATTATCTTTTTGCTTATGATGACATTCATGATCTTTTTGGGAGTGCATCTTATGGAGGGCGGGGTCCTATTGGGGTACTCAGTTGTTACCTTGCCGTGATATGTGGGTATCTTTTCCTTTGACCCGGTGAAGTCTTAACTTGGTGTGAATGGTATCATTTTGCAATTGAGGATCATTTGTATGTCTGCCAACTTGGTGTCTTGACACCATTGGCTCTTTTAGAATATCCTCATTTCTTAATCTTTTTGGTTAGCCAAGCTCTTAGTGCTCTACTTGAGAGCTTATTTTGCTTGAAAATGATTGATACTTGGCTATATGACAAATTTGTGCTTACTTGGCATGGTGGTAGGTTAGTCCACCCTAACACTAACCCTCATCGGTTGAGGACTTGGTTTTTGTTTGTTTCCTTTATGGTTTTTCAAGGTTTAGATTCAAGGACGAATCCTTTTCAAGAAGGGGAGAATGATACAAGACCAATTCCATCGAGCTTCATGAAAATGGAGTCTTTGAAGATCATAGGAGGTCCACATAGGATGGCCTTCAAGATATGGGAGATAGCTTAGATGGAAGGCTTTAAGAGTCCAAGTCCCAAGGCTTGCCTCTTAAAGTGGCCACAATTGCAAGCTTGGGTTATTCAAGGTCGGAAGATGGCTACTTGCGCAAAGGGCTATTTATTGCAAGTGGCTACTTACTTTGCGCAGGGGGTTATGATTGCAAGAAGGCCATGCATGCAAGGTTGATTAGAGGGTCATCTATGCAAGGAGGGACGTGTTTGGCCATTGAAGGCCAATCCTTGAATTGAAGACTACACTAAGAAGACTAGCCAAACAAGGCCCTTACTTCATTAAGGGTAGCATTGTAATTGCCTATTAGTCTTCTTTACTTAGCTTGTATATATAGCTTGTCTTTCATTTCATTTAGGGACTTTTTGATGAATTATGAATATTTTGAGTGTTTTTAGGGTTATCTCTAGAGAGAAACTTGTGAGAGGCCTTTGGTAGGCTCTTGTTGATTATTGATTGTGAGAGGATTGGTTGCTTGGGAATTCAATTCTCTTGAGGTCATCCTAAGAGGTTGGTGCTATCTAGAGTGTAATTAGGAGGTCTTGGTTATTGAAGAACCTTGGTTGCCTAATTGTGCCTATTTTTGTGTCAATCTATCTATCTTTTCTTTTCCTTTTGTTTATCTTTTTAATTTCTCGTTTCCGCGTTTCCGTTCTTGTATCATGCAACCCAGTCCAATATATGTGTGTGAGAATCTATTAATACCTATCGTGCCACACATGGACACATATCACAATATCACGAATAAATCACATCCTTCCTCTTTACAAGACAACACCTAATAAATGAGATTTACGAGTTCACAATCATGATAAGGTAACTAAGCATCATGTCCAGTATCATGTTCGTTGAGATAAGCCAATAGATCACAACAAGGCAACAAGCCCACCATCAAACAACAGTACCAACTTAGGTAATCTATCCCAACTTCATACTCGAAGGTGTAACATGACTTCTCTGACAATCACTAACTCTACATATGCTTTGCTAACAGAAGTCTAACTATAAGGTTAGCCGTACTCCACCCGGCGGAATAGAACAATCAAACCTTCACCCTGCCTTTTTGGAGAGCCTCCAAGTACTCAAAGTCTATCCATCATTGAATTCTAAGCTAGAAATAAGAAACAACGATACCATATTGCTATACTCCGTCAAATTTAGATCAACTATGGAAAAGGGGGAAAATGGGCCCACAAGGTTAAGACGGTTATTTCAAGGGTGAAATTGGTAACCCAATGTTCTAGAAGTTCAATTCTGCTCTTCAATTGCTAAATTAACTCAATAATAGATCAATTTCACTATTCAAGTCTGTCACGACCTAAACTGGAGGGCCATGACGGGTACCTGACCGTACTAGTCAAGTATCATCCAACACACATCTGTGACATCAACATAAACATAGGTAGGCCGATAGGGCCATATATGATTCTCAATAGACTCATAAGGAAAGCATGCCTGCATCGAATAATCTGAAAAACTCATCTGTATGAATATGCTGGACATACAGTATGAGCCGATAAGGCTATCATAACCACTTGTGACAACATATGAACTCTCAAGTACGGACATCATCCGACCGTACATAACTATCTACAAAACCTCTACTAGAAAACATAACATAGCGGCGGGACGCCGCCATACCTATACATATGTGCATACATAAATATACATAAGACCATGTTGACTCCTGGCATCTCCGGAACAAATGGAGTGCATCAACCTCATCTGCCGAGCTGACATCCTAATAGACGGATCACTAACCTGTATCTCGGGACCTGTGGGCATGAAACGCAGCCCCCCAAGCAATAGAGGAGTCAGTACGAATAATATACCGAGTATGTAGGGCATGGAAACAGTATATACATAAGAATCATGAAAGGAATCTGAGACATGAGAATCAATCTGTAGATCTGAATGTATCTGTGTGACTGTATACCTAAAAGTGTCTATATAACTCTGTATAACTGAAAGTGCCTCTGAGGGCGTATGATATGTATGCTTTCTTTCAAAAATCATATACATATATCATAATATAACTGTTAGTGCTATGGAACGTACAGCCTGATCCATAAATGTTAGTGCTGCAGAACGTGCAGTCCGATCCATATATCATATCATCCCACGTCCGGGGTAACATCATAATGTACCCACTGCAGTGGTGTGCACATCTACGTGTCGTACCCGTCTGACTACAGCGTGGCTCGGTGTGCGAAAATAGCTATATATATATATATATGCATGAAAGACTCATGAAATACCGCTCTGAACGCTGGAACTATAGATGTGAACTGTTACACCGCAGAAAATTTCGCGTTACCAAGATTGCAGACGACTTAGTATGGTCTCAGGGGAAAGTAAAGATGTACAAGGATTAGGGATGAAGATTCTATTATATATGTATAAGAATAACATATAGATGACATTGGAGGCCATATGGTGTAAGTTGGTTAATACGTTACTCTATAAATAGCCCTTGTAACCGTAAGTTAAGGTGTGGCCCACATGTTGGGATTTTATAAAGGGCATATGACAATTTATATGAATAGTACATGGGAAGTTGAGAAAGTCTTAAGAAGGACACTTAAGCCAAATATGAGCATAAGCACTCCAAAAGGATGATTTAAGGATACGTTTTCGGGTTATCTAGATTTACGAGGCCAACACGCCATTATAAGTTTAGAATTTGGGAAAACCCAAAAATGAAAGTTGTAGATAATTGAAATACCTTTCCAACCATATGTTATGGTCCTTCACAAAATATAGGGACAAAAAGTTATAGACGTTTTAAGGCTAAAAGGTCAAACTGAGCAGTGGGCTCGGCCCAACCCAACTCAAGGTCGGTGGGAACCGACCCAAGACCCATACATAAGGGATAAAATCATACAAATTTTTTCATTTATACTTCAAGCAGTCCACAACCTTTTAGAGTGAGAAAGAGGAGAGTTAGAGAGAGAAAGTAGAGAATCTAGCAAGTTCGAGGTCCTGAATCCTGAGGCCCGTGAAGGGTAAAGTATAGAACGAGTTGTTGCCATCGTTTTAGGCCAAAAGGTGGACTTGTAAGTTGTTGATTTCATGTTTGTTGACCATTAAAGGCATGTTTCAGTTGTTTTTCACGTTATTAATGTTACACCTCGGAAAATTTCCCGTTAATGTACAGTGAATAGACTAACGAAGGGCACGGGGTATATGATGTCTTGGTAAGTAAGAAATAACATTTGATGATTCCAATTTAGATTTCAAAAGACATTCAGGGTAGGAGAGGGAAGTTGTTAAGAAAGGCAAGGTATATGTTATGTACCGGGGAAAGATTTTGAGTAACCAGTTAATGGTGACTTAATGAGGTCTTGGAGAAGAGTTATAATGTCCCTTAGATTATTAATGAAGTGTTAAACAAGTGCTAAGAAGGTTCCAT
The DNA here is from genome assembly GCF_029784015.1 of Lycium ferocissimum. NCBI lineage: Eukaryota > Viridiplantae > Streptophyta > Magnoliopsida > Solanales > Solanaceae > Lycium > Lycium ferocissimum. The sequence continues at coordinate 258 of NW_026715631.1, read as the reverse complement.
AAGGATTTGAGATCAAACGAAGTGACGAGAACAAAATCGGAGAAAAGATAGATTATATGACCAATTATACGGTCCGTATAATATTATACGATCCGTATAATGGTCCGTATAACCATCACAGAGAAGGTCCATCACTGATGGGATTATACGGTCACTTATATGGACCGTATAAAATTATACGGACCGTATAATGTGCCGTATAAAATTATACGGACCGTATAATATGCCGTATAATGAATGCAAATCGAGATGTTGATG
>NW_026715630.1:0-19467 GCF_029784015.1 Lycium ferocissimum | reverse complement strand
GGGCGTGACAAGCTTGGTATCAGAACCTAGGTTTAAATACGTCCTAGGATTGTTGTCGGTGTACGCTGGCTGTGTCTAGTGGAGTTTTTCTTGTGCAGCCTGATCACCTGCATGACCGAGAAACTCCCAGGACATTTATAGGTGTTTCCTATTCTTCTTGATTCTAGATTGTGCTATAGAGCTTGAACTTCCGTTAGGATCATTCTGACGTGTCCGTTAATTCGTGCCTCGCGAGAATCGCTTTAATTCGTGCCTCGCGAGAATCGCTTTAATTGGTGCTGCAATTTCTAACCTAGTGAACAAAAGTGCTATGAGGTGCACATTGGTTGTGCTATATAATGTGATGAATGGTACAAAGTCTGTGGAGATTCTATTATAGGTTTGTGGTGGTGATCGTAGGCTTTGTGGTTGCGGATGTTTTGAGACAGGTATCCTTACTATCTTGTTCTCACGATGCTTATTGTTGATTGATCCGGGTTTCAAACTTATCCTATGTGGCCTTATTTTGCTCTTGATATGGGTATGAAACCCGAACCTTTGTTGGAGCCTTCCATTTTGATACGCGCGGGTGTTCTTTGTTATTGCTTCTAGAGTGTCTAGGAATGGTGTTGTTATGATTAAAGGTCGTGAGACCATTAGCTAGTATATGAACTTGAGATGGTGGATTTTGATGTACTTATGGGGATGAATTTGATTTGTATACATGCTGTTATGCTAATGTGGATTGTCGCCATAATTTCGTTCGCCTAACTTGTTCGGCAGCACATTGTGGGAGGGGTGAAATTGTCACGGCCGGCTACGAGCCGCATAAACGGTGTCCGGAGCTAACCCATAGAACAGTTCCGTTACATTCACTTATTCATAATGTATACTCATAATCATAGAAAACTATCATTATTTGAAACCATTTAATTTTATACCACATAAGCCCTTTACCCGAAGTAATATGTATATACACACATACATGCGTGTGTGAGACCATCACCTACCGCACAACGTATCTACGAGCCTCTCTTAGACATATAAACGGGACGAGGACACGTCGTGCCCAAAATATGAATATACGTATATATGTACCAAAGAATAATCAATGGCACCTCGAAAAATGGAGTGCTCTCAAATCGCTACTAGCTCACACGGATGCAACGTCTCTCTGCCCTACGCGGGGCATGAACACGGCATCCAAAGAAAATGGATGTCGGTGCAACATTGTCTTGAGTATGTAAAGCGGGGAATAAAATAAACATAATAAGAACATCATAAGTCCTGGGATGAGGATACAACGTGTATCCCTTCTTTTGGATATTGATACATTTCCTATACACACACACACACATAAGCATATCATGTGCATTATCATAGCGTATGCCTTATCATATCACATACATCATCATACCATACATGCACCGTCATATCAATCATACATCATCATGTCGGTAACTTGCGTCCGGGTAACCATCATATGCGGCCCACTAGTGGTGTCGTACCCGACCACCTGGGCTCGATGTAAACATAGCGACTGCCCCTTAGCGGTGACATGCCCGGCCTCCCCAGGCGCGGTGTAAACATATGCAGCCGCGTGGCGGTGGAAATGCCCGGCCAATTAGGAGCGGTGGAATCATATCGTCATACACATCATGCATTTGTCATCATACATATCATACACTCATCATTATCAATCGTCTCGTAAACATAGCATGGCTCTATCATAATTTATCATTATCATTATCATTTGCTTCATAGACATATCAAGGCTTTATCATAACTTAACATCCTCATACATATATCATCAAAACATATATTAGGACTTGGCAGAAACTATAGCTATATCGGGGTGACATAAGGTCGTAACCCCCGATTACGTTATGGAGTAGTCATAGTCGGTAGGTCTGCTGGAGGGACTACATATTAGGTGAGTGTACATGAAGAAGACATTAATGGATCGTATTCAACATCATTAACTTCGTAGATACATCATGTCATGTATCTAGAATCTTTAGGCTTAGGCTGATCATTTTCATTATCGTACTCATAGCGTGTTTCTTATCTCGTATGACTATTCGTGAACATTAGGTTCTTAGTCTTTCAGAACATAGGAAATTCATGAAGAAGGAACATTATGCATAGGATTCATGCCTTAGAAGAAAGGTTGGGCCTTACATACCTTTATCGTTTAACTATTCTATCGCTTGCTCGTTCTCCTTTAATGCACTCGTTTACACCTTAGGAATTCGTATCGACATTAGCTAAACAATCATAAGAACATTAACACTAAAGCTAGAGAGAATTGGGCAGCATTTCCTTTGTTTATACTACTTTTTCCTCGTATTTTCCATATCCACTTCCAACATTCATAACAATAATCACAATATCATAAACAATAAGCATCATTTGATTACATTGCCCACATTTCACAAATTCACTCCAATTCTCCATAATCATGACCAAAGTCCATTATAAACTTTCTTTCTAATAATAATTATTCCATGCTCTAAATATCATTTATAACATATTTATAATCTCGACATATCCCATTTAGTGATTCGATCAACTCTTATTCAATAATGACACTATTCTCACATTTTGTGACCCATTTTCTATACTCTTCCACAATTCAAAGTGTTTGACCTATCAATACTTCAAACAAAATGAGAAGATCATGAAACTCACCTTAGATGGTGGAGGAACAAGCCTTGAATGGTAATACACTTCTTGCACCAAAACCCTATTTCACCTTTCTTGGGAATTCTTGGTTTGGATGACTTTAGTGGGTTTCATACACTTGGTTCTCTTCAACTCTTGTTGTTGACCCTTGATTTCCTTTGTTCTCTTGTGGTTGAAGTGTATGGAACGTTTAGAGAGGTCTTGAAGTGTAGAGGAGTGGAAATGAAATGAAAATGAAATGAGAGAGAGGTCCTTATATTATTTCACATTCAGTTCCGACTGGAATATACGGACCAACATACGGTCCGTATAATTTTCACTAGCCGTATGTTGGGACGTATATTTGGTCCAGTCCCGATGAAACATACCATTCTGGGCTGAATCTGGCTGGACATACGATGCAGCTAGGTTTTATACGGCCGGTATATGCAGCCGTATGTTTGCCCGATTTTTCGAACTTGTTCTCGTCGATTCGTTTGATCTCCGATCCTTATGGAACCTTCTTAAAACTTGTCTAACATCTCAATGCCAATCTAATGGACGTTATAACTCTTCCTCAAAGAATCAATAAACATTATTAACTTGATACTCGTAAATCATGTCCGACACACGACACGTGACTTGCTTTCCTTAACAACTTCCTCTCCTTATCTCGAATGTCTTTAGAAATCTTAATTAGGATCATCAAATACTATTTCTTACTTATCAAAACATCGTATCACATTGTTTACTTTGTTAGTCTATTCTTTTGTCGCACTAACGGAAACTTTTCCGAGGTGTAACATTTTCCTCCCTTTTGGAACATTCGTCCTCGAATGTTAAGTCGTCGGGATTCTAGAAAAATTTACGCCAGAGTTTCCCCTATGATATAGACGCTACCATCACTGTCACAACAACCCGCTAATAACATTTCCTCCTAGGGCCTTTGATAGCAGATATAATTTGGTCACACACGACCCGTATGCATAAAACTATACATACCTTATAATCTCGTTAACATAAATGTAGATCTCTTAAAAATTTAAAATAATCGGATATGTGGATTTCATCTTCTCTTCCACTTCCTAAGTCATCTCTTCTCGGTTGTTATTCCGCCACAAACTTTAGCCGAAGCTACTTCTTATTAGGAAGTTTCCGTACTTGTCTAGTGTGGCAATAGGTACTTCTTCATAGGCTAGCTTTTACGTGATACGAACATCATCTATTGGCACAATCTTTGTAGGGTCTCCTACACACTTACGAACATAGAGACATGAAAAGCGGGTGAACTAATTCAAGCTGCGAAGGCAAGTCCAACTGCGTAAGCTACTTGACCCGCGCGGATAATCTTATAAGGTCCATATCCGAGGACTTAAACTTTCCTTTCTTACCGAATCTCATCACCCCTTTCATTGGCGATACTTTCAAAAATGCCCAATCATCAACTTGAAATTCTATATCTCGGCGGTTGTGCGCATAAGATTTTTGGCGACTTTGAAGCTATCAATAATCGACCGGATCACCTTGACTTTTTTCACTTGTTGAATCAATTCGGGAACTGTGCTTCATACTTCTCTATTTCAAACCATCCAATTGGGGATCTACACTTCCTCCCCTATACAAAGCTTCATGCGGAGCCATCTGGATGCTAGAATGATAGCTATTATTATATGCAAATTCGATTGGGGTAAGTGGTCGTCCCGACTACACGAAATCTAGTACACGGCGTGCTCGTAGCATCTCTACAGGTACGAATAGGACGTTCAGCTTGCCCATCAGTCTGCGGATGAAATGCCGTGTTGAGTCTTACTTGAGTGCCTAGACCTTCTTGGAAAGATCGCCAGAACTTGGTACAGTAAAGCGTATACCTATACATCTATAATAATGGACAATGGGATACCATGGAGTCTCACAATCTCCTTGATATACAACCTCACATAGTCTTCTGCTAAGTAGGTGGTCCTGACTGGAAGAAAATGAGCTGTTTTCGTGAGTCTATCCACGATCACCCATATAGAATCATACTTGCCTCGGGAGTGAGGTAATCCCACCATGAAATCCATATTGATCACTTCCCATTTCCAAGTAGGAATTTCCATTGCTTGTAATAATCCCCCTGGCTTTTGATGTTCTATCTTCACTTGTTGGCAATTTGGACATTGGGCTACAAATTCTGCTATGTCTCTTTTTATACCATCCCACCAATACATCATCTTGAGATCATGGTACATCTTTGTCGTTCCTGGATGAATAGAATACCGAGAATAGTGAGCTTCTTCTAGAATCCGGCGGCGTAATTCTGCAACGTTCGGAACACATAGCCTGCCTCGGTATTTAAGAACTCCCTCTATAGAAGTTTCAAATGGAGACTCCTCCTTTGCATGACACATATCTCTATAATGGCTCAATTTAGGATCTTCATATTGTCGCTCTTTTACTTCCATAATCAAGGATGAAACTGTGGGATCATTAACACTAACTCCTGCGTCACCTGGGTCAATTATACGTACTCCAAGATTATCTAGTTGATGGAGTTCATGAATCATTTTTTTCTTCTCCGAAGGAACTTCATATAAACTACCCATAGATCGGTGGCTAAGTGCGTCGCAAATTTCACTACGTTTGCTTTCTAGGGGTGGTATAAAATATTCACGTCATAATCCTTCAATAATTCTAACCCGCCTCCCCATCGGCGATTGAATCATACGTAAAAATGTATTGGAGGCTCTTGTGGTCCGTATAAATATCAACATGCGCACCATACAAGTAGTGTCTCCACATTTTTAATGCATGAATAACTGCAGCTAATTCGAGATCATGAGTTGGGTAGTTCTTTTCATGTTTTCGCAACTGTGTCTGAAGCATAAGCAATGACTTTTTCCATTGCACACGTTAACACATCTAGCCCAACACCGGAAGCGTCGCAATCTACAACATAGCCGTCTGGTCCGTCTGGAAGTGTTAAGACTGGGGCTGAGGTTAACCTATCCTTCAACTCTTGGACATTACGCTCACAAGCATTATTCCACTGAAACTTAACTGACTTCGGGGTTAGCTTTGTCAATGGAGCTGAAATAGATGAAAAACCCTCTATAAATCTTCTATAATAACACGCGATCCAGAAAAACTACGAACACGGTGGCGTCGTAGGCCTTGGCCAAGTCTTCACGACGATTTTCGAGTGTCGACTCCTAATGCCATCATGCGAAATAACATGACCTAAGAATGTCACGAAATTCAACCAAAGCGTAAAGGAGGTACACCAAAATATCATCAATGAATACTATCACAAATAGATCAAGAGAGGTGCGAATACATTATTCATTAAATTCATAAATATTGCCCGGGAGCATTAGTTAGCCAAACGACATCACTCGAAATTCATAATGGCCATATCTAGATTAAAACTGTTGTCTTAGGAATATTATTCTTCTAACTCTCACTTGATGATAACCCGACCTCAAATCTATTTTGAAAAACCACTTGGCACCACAGCAGGCGATTAAATAAATCATCAATTCTCGGAAGAGGATATTTGTTCTTTATCGTCACCTTATTCGAGTATGCACACATTCGTAGAGAACAATCTTTCTTTCTTACAAATAGGCCAGGGCTCCCAATGGTGATGAGCTGGGTCCTAATAAACCCCTTCTCGAGCAAATCCTTTAACTACGCTTTTAACTCCTTTAATTCTGCCGGAGCCATTCGATAAGGAGGGATAGAAATAGGCTTAGTGTCCGGCAACACATCAATGGCGAAATCAATTTCTCTTTTAGGAGGGAAGGCACAAGTTCATCTGAAATACATCCGGGAATTCATTCACTACCTCTGATTAGTTGGAAAGTTGGTGACACAGCCGTATCATGAACTCGGACTAGATGATAAATATAGCCCTTAGCTATCATCTTCCTTGCCTTAAGGTAGGAAATAAATCTACCTCTTGGAGTTGCCATATTACCTTTCCATTCAAGCACGGGCTCTCCCAGAAATTGGAATCGGACTAATTTCATCCGGCAATCAACATTAGCATAGCATGAGGCCAACCAATTCATACCCATAATCACATCAAAATCGAGCATTTCTAGCTCAACTAAATCAACTTTAGTCTGGCGGTCGCATATCACAATCACACAATCTTTATATACTTGTCTAGCTACCACGGGATCACCAATAGGAGTAGATACCTCGAAAGGCTTAATTGGCTCGGGTTTCACCCCAATACGATTAACAACATATGGAGTAATATATGATAACGTAGATCCCGGATCTATCGATACATACGCGTCATGAAAACACAGACAATGTGCACACGTAACCACGTACGGGAGGGACTCAAGATCATGTTCGTTCGCTAAAGCATACATGCGGGGTGAGTGGCACACAGTAGACACCCCATCGGCTACGCACTCGACTCTTTTGGAATACGGGAGGTTTGCCGCAGCCAGGTCGTGCGAAGAGGAACCAGCTGATCTGTGGCTTGAATCCCACATCTACCATAGCTCAAAGGACAGTCACGCATCAAGTGTCCAGTCTGTCCACAGATATAACAAGCATCTGTGCCCGCGTGTAATACTGAGTCTCGATTTTCTGTGGCTGACTGCCGTCGGGGGAACCGGTGGTCTCCCTTGACTGTAATCTCCCCCAAACTGAGAACCTGGGGCCCTCGAACTCTGACCCTATCCTGAACGGAGAGCGGTCAAATCTCCTACCTGTGAATCGGGGCGGTGCACTTGTCAGCGGCGGCACCAGTGCCTAGAATATGGCCCCCTTTGATCCTACCTTAATCCTTTGCTGTGCCCGTTAGCTTTGGCCACTTTTGCTTTGCCCTCTTTTAACATCATGATCACCCCTTTACGCGAAGGTTGTTGTCCTTCAAGATTTTGGGCGCATGGGCTTGAATGCGAGAAATGTCCATCCCGTCACCGCAGTGAGGCGTTAAGCAATCTTTAAACAAATGTGGCCCTAAGCCACTCACAAATCTATGCACCCTATCGCCCATATCAGCCACCATAGTTGGGGCATATCTAGCCAGAGAATTAAATTGAAGGCTATACTCCCGCGTGCTCATACTCCCTTGCTTCAAATTTAAAAATCTATTCGCTCTAGCTCGGCGGACCTCGGGTGGCAAATAGTGGCGAATGAAAGCATCCACAAATTCTTGCCAAACGGGAGGAGGCGCATTCTCTTGCCTCGACGCTATCCAATTATTATACCATAAACCGCCACATCCACGGGTCTATATGATGCCAACTCCACGGATTCGGTCTCGGAAGCATGAATAATCCGCAATGTTCTCAACATTTCATCAATAAAGCCTTGCAGATCTTCATCCGATTTTGACCCAAAGAATTTTGGAGGATTTAGACTCATGAAGTCACGGGCTCTAGTACTAGCTGACCGATCACTTGGGCCGACATTCCGTCGTTGTACCTGGGCGGCAACCAACTGTGTCAATAAATGAATGGCCTCAGTCACTTATTGACCGAGTAGTGGAGGAAGAGCATAGGCTGGGCCCAAGCCCACTGCTCTCTTCCGTAATAGGCGGAGTAGTGGAGGTATTAGATGGAGCCTCGTTGTGTGATTCACCCTCATCTACATTCATTAGCGGCTCTCTTTCCGCCCGCCTTTTCATCGTAGTCTTGCCCTTTTGGGCGGCTTTAGCTTTTCCCTTTGGCGGCATTTCTGAAATCATAGCACACTTATTAGGAAGGATTAAATCTTATACACGGCTCTATCGCACGATCTCATAAGAAGAAAGATGGTCATTTTTCCTAAATGCCAGTAGCCTTCTGTTTATTAGCGTGACGCGCAACACACCATAAACAAGACTCTACTAGACACGGCTCGTAGACACTTCCTAGGAGGCCCAAGCTGGCTCGATACCGCCACGGCCGGCTACGGGCCATGACAGGTATCCGGGGCTAACCACCGAACACCGCTCATTCTGTTACTTATTCATAATGTATACTCATAATCGTAGAAAACTATCATCATTTGAAACACATTTACTTTTATAGACATAAGCCCTTCGGCTACCAAAGTAATATGTATATATATACACATACATGAAGACTGTGAGACCATACTACCCACACTGCGTATCTACGAGCCTCTACTAGACATATAGACGGGGACAGGACCCCGTCGTGCCCAAAATATGAATATACATATATGTACCAAAAGAATAATCAATGGCACCTCCGGAAAATGGAGTGCTCTCGAACCTTCTACTAGCTGCGGATGCATGCCGTCTCTTGCCTACTGTGGGCATGACCACAGCGTCCAAAGAAAACGGACGTTAGTACGAATATTGTACTGAGTATGTAAGGCAGGAATAAAATAAACATAATAAGAACATCATAAGTCATGAGATGAGGATACAACCTGTGTACTCTTTTAGATATCGATACATTTCCTATACATACATCGTACATAAGCATATCATGTGCATTATCATAGCGTATGCCTTATCATATCACCTATATATCATCATACCATACATGCATCATCATATCAATTATACATCATCATGTCGGTAACCCGCGTCCGGGTAACCATCATATGCAGCCCACTAGTGGTGTCATGCTCTACCCTCTAGGCTCGGTGTAAACATAGCAACCCGCCTTAGCGGTGACATGCCCGTCCTTCTAGGCGCGGTGTAAACATATGCAGCCCGCCGTAGCGGTGAAATGCCCGGCCAATTAGGAGCGGTGGAATCATATCGTCATACACATCATGCATTTGTCATCATATATATCATAGACTCATCATTATCAATCATCTCGTAAACATAGCAGGGCTCTATTATAATTTATCATTATCATTATCATTCACTTCATAGACATATCACGGCTTTATCATAACTTAACATCCTCATACATATATCATCAAAACATACATTAGGACTTGGAAGAAACTATAGCTATATCGGGGTGACATAAGGTCGTAACCCCCGATTATGTTATGGAGTAGTCATAGTCGTTAGGTCTCACCTTGGAGGGACTACATCTTAAGGTGAGTGTACATGAAGAAGACATTAATGGATCGTATTCAACATCATTAACTTCGTAGATACATCATATCGTAATCTCTAGAATCTTTAGGCTTGAACTGATCATTTTCATTATCGTACTCATAGTGTGTTTCTTATCTCGTATTACTATTCGTGAACGTAGGTTCTTAGTCTTTCGAAACATAGGAAATTCATGAAGAAGGAGGAACATTATGCATAGGATTCATGCCTTAGAAAGAAAGGTTGGGCCTTACATACCTTTGTCGTTTAACTATGCTATCGCTTGCTTGTTCTCCTTTAATGCACTCGTTTACACCTTCAAGGGAATTCGTATCGACATTAGCTAAACAATCATAAGAACGTACTTACTAAAGCTAGAGAGAATTGGGCAGCATTTCCTTTGTTTATACTACTTTCCTCCATGTTCCATATCCACTTCCAACATTCATAACAACAATCACAATATCATAAACAATAAGCATCATTTGATTACATTGCCCACATTTCACAAATTCACTCCAATTCTCCATAATCATGACCAAAGTCCATTATCGCGTTCTTTCTCATACAATACTTATTCCATGCTCTAAATATCATTTATAACGTATTTATAATCTCAACATATCCATTTTCGTGATTCAATCCAACTACTATTCAATAATGACACTATTCTCACATTTGTGACCCATTTTCTATACTCTTCCACAATTCAAGTGTTTCAACCAATCAATACTTCAAACAAAATGAGAAGATCATGAAACTCACCTTAGATGGTGGAGGAACATGTCACGACCCAACTAGGGGCCGCGACGGGTACCCGATACCTGTACCGAGCACCCCTTATCTATCTTTTTTACCTCGATTGCTTGTTGGGCCGTATGCACTGTACCATTTTTTTTTTGTTACTAACATTATCCTTAGTAGCGAATTTATGAACATAGGCTAATAAACTTTGCTTGCACATTATAAGCGTCGAGGACAATCGAAATACAAAACATCTAACGTACATATCTGTCTACGAGCCTCTAAGCATAGTACACATATACATAGGAAGGGCCGAGTACTGTCGTGCCCGAATATATATACAAAATAGTACCAAAGAACTGAGGCTCCGGAACAACTGGAGCGCTGCTACAATACTGTTGATGGAGCTCCTAGGAGTCAAGTCTTGTCCACTGCCGACACACGCGGCATGGAACGCAGCGTCCACAAGAAGGGACGTTAGTACGAATAATGTACCGAGTATGTAAGGCATGGAAATTAATAATGCAAGCAAAGACACAAAGTATGAATAACCATATCATGGGTCCATAGGACATATAGTGGGATAAAAATAAAAGTACTTTGCACATAGGAATACCCTTTTTAGAATTTGGATACCATGCATGCTTGTTTTTCCCTTTTTAGAAAAAAAACATTTCTTTTCATAGACATAGAAAATAGAACTTATATCATGTCGTGTCTTGTCATAACATATCATATCGTATCATATCATATCATATCGTACCATATCATATCATTTCGTATCATATCATATCATATCATATCATATCATATCATATCATATCATATCATATCATATCATATCATATCATATCATATCATATCATATCATATCATATCATATCATATCATATCATATCATATCATATCATATCATATCATATCATATCATATCATATCATGTCATATCGTATCATATCATGTCATATCGTATCATATCATGTCATATCGTATCATATCATATCATACCGTATCATGTCATATCATACCGTGTCATGTCATATCATATTGTGTCATGTCATATCATATCGTATCATGTCATATCATATCGTGTCATGTCATAGCACCGAACAACGTCGGCTCGCCCACATAGCGCCGAAATACGTCGGCTCGCCCATATATCCTGCGTCCGGACATCCCGCGTCCGGGATGGTAACGCCAGCTGATCAGGTGGCAATGAACATGTGTCCCTTCCCCTTCCCCATATACCCCTTCCCCCACCCCATGTACATATACATATCTCATATATATATGTTATATAATCATGCAGGAGAGTCCAAGGAAAATCATATATCCATCGGAGTGACATAAGGTCAGAAACCTCCGATTACATTATGGAATAACCAGGGTCATCATGTCTCACCTTGAAGGAACGATAATTATAAGGCGGGACTATTAACGGAAAATAATATTAAAAGAAAACATGAAACGAAATCATGGACATCATAAACGTTAGTTCATATGCTTGAAATCTTTAGAAAATAGTATCATAACCAAGGAATAAAATTAAAGATCAAGAACTAGTTTAACACTTTCATATTCGCATTGGATTCTTAACTTAAGGCTCTTAGTCATGGAATCATTCTTATCATACTTGTCATAGACATATTCTCTTCCTTACATCATCATTATCATTATTATCATCGAAATATTCTCATTAGAATAGTTACAACACTTATCGTTTGATAAACGGAGCAATAAGGAAAACCCGAGAACAGTGGGCCCACCTCGAGTCAAATGAGGTGGCGTACACAATTTACATAGGTTACCTTCCATGACGTCACTTATGAGAGATTTAAGGTAGTCGGGTCCTATTTGTGCGAGTTCTAGATGTTTAGGTAACTTTCCAACATTTTATGCAAAATTTTTAATTTAATTCTATTGAATGAAAAAGGGTTAATTTCAATCTCGGATTTCTAGGAAAGGAATTGTCCTCGAGGCCCGTGTCCAAACCTATTATGCCTAGGACATGCCAAGGAAGGAAGGGGAAGCCTTACATACCATTTTCCGCTCCTTGTGCTACTCAAATTCAAGTTGCAAATCGCCAAAATCTACAATTTGGTCATGTTTACCAAACATTGATTAGAGCATTTAGAAGTTGAATCTTAAGGTACTACTTGTCTACCGAAATTTCGGCAGCACTTCCCCTGTAAATACACCATCCCAAAATTCAACTTAGCCAATTTTAATCAACAACAATCCGGGAATTCAACTCGGCCAAACTACCAATATAATGGCAACAGCCATACTAATAATTTCCATATTCAATCCAAGATACATTCTAACACTTCAATCAACATACTACTTCCTTCAAGACTTTCCAACTTCCAATAAAACAATAACAACCTCATAATTTATATTCTAACAACACCATACTAACAAAGATTACCTTCCATGCATGCAAGAGCATTATATTTGATTTACATAAACTTCTACAACAAGTCTTCCACTACTACCATTTCACTAAGATCATTAAGCTATTATTAGCAATATAAAATCCACATAACAACAACCAATACACTAAATAAAATTGACTCATCTCCCTCCACACCACACCACAACCACACGGCCACACACTCACGGCCACAACATGTTTTTCATGCTTCCATGAGTTTTATTCATATTTTCATAAACTCCATCCTTTTTCACATACCACATCATATACAAACATCCAAAACATGTAAAGGATGATGAATTCTTACCTTTTTCCTTCAACTCTTCACTTGGCTTGGGTGGTGACTTTGTGACAACTAGTAGTTTTCTCACTCTAACAATTATACCACAATAACGGGGACCCTTGAATTAGTGGGACTACTATGAGAAACAAATTTTGGGGTAAGATTTTTGGTCTTCTTGTTCTCCACCTCTTGGCCGAATTGCTTGGGAGTTTTTCTCCTTCTCCTTTTGTTTTTTTAAGTCTTGAAATTTCTAGAGAGTTTTATGAATAAGATGACTAATAAGTCATCCTTTGAACTCTTTTATTTAATTCACACATGGGCTTGGCCCACTAAGGGTTGGACGGCCAACCTTGGCCCAAAATGGTCAAGCCCATTTTTTTTTGTGTTTTGCTTTTGCATTTCATGACAAATCTTGATTTTCCAAATTCCAAATTTGCCCTTCGTCTTCCCCATATTTCCACGAGTCATGTTGCAAATTTACCTTTTTGCCCCTAGCCTCTCTTAATATTTCCTTCTAAACTCTTCATAAGCAACTCATACGCCAATCAAAATAAAAAGATAGCCTTGCTAGTTATCTTCCCGCGACTACCTTGAATTATCCGAACAAACAAAAATGCGGGATATAACAGAACAAGCTCCTCGAATGTTACACTGGCCTCATAGTGTATTTTAGCACTTCGGGGAGGTCTTCTTTGTAGTCATCTCGACGTCGCTTAACATATCCATTTTAAAGCTTAGATCGCCTGAGGCCGTGGAGGTCACTTGACTTAGCTCCGAGCTCTGGTTCTAAGTTAGTAAATCTCCCTCGTTAGAACTTGAATCGTCATAGTTCATTCTAGGTCTAACACGTTCTCCCCCCCTTTATTAAGAGGGTCTGTGTACACTTATGCTCTTTAAAATAATCATCGCCTTCCGCGATCTTCTATATAGCCTCTATATGTGCCCTAATTTCACATTCGTCTCTCATATATACATTTATGGAATTTTCAGCTTACTTCCCAGGGGGTCACCCATCTTGATATTTCTCTCCTAGCACGCTTAACCTTGAAACTTTGATGCATCTTAGTGCCTTGATGCTAGTCTATTTGCCTCCACTCCCCGCCGCCTATATCACATAATATGGGACAAGTTGGGGTCTTAGCGATTTCAACACGCCGCGTAACACGTCCTTTTCTTTTAATTACAATTCTAACCTCCGCAATCCCTAGTATTCGTACCTATGTATATGGCTATTTTTGTCCTAAATTCCCTGAATTCCTAATACGTTCAGTAATACAAAGGACGGTGCATGATAAAGTAAAATCCAATTCAATTTAACACCCACATATCGTAGAAAAATGCCGAAAGTGTACCTGTGGCCGCATCTGCGGAAGGTTCAGGATCCTGCCGTCCTGCCAATGCGTATATACGGTGCGGAGGGCCGGCCGAACTGGATGCCCCTCCTCTGCCTCGACCACGACCTGCTGGAGCCTGGGAGGCCTGCCCCGGAGGGCGCACGGACGGTGATGAACCCACTGCTGACCCGGCAGGCTGGGCTCTACTTCCCTCATTCCTGCCAGCGGACAATCTCGCATCAAATGGTCAGTCCGTCCGCGAGGCATAACATGCACCCGTATCTCGGTAACCATCGTCCGAGTGTGGCCCGCCACGCCGAGCACACCGTAGTGGGGGTTGCCTCGTCTGCTTGGAATCGGACTCTATCCGGGACCCGAAGCTCTAATACACGGACCGGTCCCGAGTAGGCAGAGCGATCAAATCCCCTATCCGCAAATCGAGGTGGTGCACTGGCCACTGATTGGCCTGAATACCCAGATTGCTCCTGTGCCTGCCCCCCCTGTATTCGCTTCTACCCCCGGAAGATCTGCCTCTTTTTCTGGAACCCCTATCTGGATAACGCTCCCCTCTCCGTAGCTGATATTGTTCCTCCAAGTTTTGGGCATGGGCCTGGATACGAGCAATAGTCATCCCATCCTGGAGTGAAGCCGTCAAGCACTCCTTAATTATATGTGGCCCCAACCCACTCGCAAACCGATGTACGTGATCTCCCATATCAGCTATCATGGCTGGGGCATACCTGGCTAACGAGTTAAAGCGAAGACTATATTCTCTGACACTCATATTTCCCTGCTTAAGATTCAAAAACATATCAGCTCGAGCTCGTCGAACCTCCGGCGGTAGAAAATGTCGCAAAAATGCCTCAGTGAACTCCTGCCAAACCGGAGGGGGTGCATTCGCTCCCCTCGAAGATACCCAGTTATTATACCACAGAACTGCCACATCCCGCAGCCTGTATGAAGCTAACTCTACGGACTCCGTATCCGAAGCATGCATGATCCTCAGAGTCCTTAGCATCTCATCTATGAAACTCTGCGGGTCTTCCTCTAGTTTTGATCCATAAAACTCCGGGGGTCTCAGAGTGATAAAGTCGCGGGCCCTTGCACTCACCGCCCTGTCTCCCGGGTCTACATCTTGCCGGCGAACTTGTGCGGCCACTAGCTGGGTCAATAACTGGATGGCCTCTGCCATCTGATGGCCCGGAGCGGCTGGCGGTGGAACTGGAGGTGCTGGGGTTGGAGCTGGAACTCTTTCCTGCTCTGCTGATACAGGGGAAGCAGGAGAAGTCCGAGAGGGAGCTTCATTATAAGACTCATCTTCTTCTAGTCGCCGTTCAACTCTCGTTTCCGCCACCCTTTTGTTCTTCTTCCGGGCCGCCGTAGCCTTCTTCTTCTTCATCGGCATTACCGAAACCATAACATAGGATTAGAGAATAATATGGAAACTCGATAGCATAGCTCTATCGCACGATCGCAGTACAAAGAAGGTCATATTTCCTAAATGCTGCGTAGCCTCTCGTTTATAAGTGTGCGTGCACACACCCATAAACAGACTCTACCGGACACGGCTCGTAGACAAACCCCTAGGACACTTTCCGATACCACCGTCACGACCCAACTAGTGGGCCGCGACGGGTACCCGATACTTGTACCGAGCACCCTTATCTATCTTTTTTACCTCGATTCTTGAGTGGGCCGTATGCTGTACCATTTTTTTTTTTTTTGTTACTAACATTAACCTTAGTAGCGAATTTATGAACATAGGCTAATAAACTTTGCTTGCACATTATACAGCGTCGAGGACAATCAGAAATACAAAACATCTAACTGTACATATCTGTCTACGAGCCTCTAAGCATAGTACACATATACATAGGAAGGGCCGAGTACTGTCGTGCCCGAATATATATACAAAATAGTACCAAAGAACTGAGGCTCCGGAACAACTGGAGCCTTTGCTACAATGCCGATGGAGCTCCTAGAGTCAAGTCTATCCTGCCGACTGTGCGGCATGGAACGCAGCCGTCCACAAGAAGGGACGTTAGTACGAATAATATGCAGTATGTAAGGCATGGAAATTAATAATGCAAGCAAAGACACAAAGTATGAATAACCATATCATGGGTCCATAGGACATATAGTGGGATAAAAAAAAAAGTGTCTAAAGTGTCGCATAGGAATACCCTTTTTAAATTTGGATACCATGCATGCTTGTTTTTCCCTTTTTAGAAAAAAAACATTTCTTTTTCATAGACATAGAAAATAGAACTTATATCATGTCGTGTCTTGTCTTAACATATCATATCGTATCATATCATATCATATCGTACCATATCATATCATTTCGTATCGTATCATATCATATCATATCATATCATGTCATATCGTATCATATCATGTTATATCGTATCATATCATGTCATATCGTATCATATCATACCGTATCATGTCATATCATACCGTGTCATGTCATATCATATCGTGTCATGTCATATCATATCGTGTCATGTCATATCATATCGTGTCATGTCATAGCACCGAACAACGTCGGCTCGCCCACATAGCGCCGAAATACGTCGGCTCACCCATATATCCCACGTCCGGGCATCTCGCGTCCGGGATGATAACGCCAGCGATCGGTGGCAATGAACATGTGTCCTTCCCTTCCCCCATATACCCCTTCCCCCACCCCATGTACATATACATATCTCATATACATATGTTATATAAGCATGCGGGGAGAGTCAGGAAAATCATATATCCATCGGAGTGACATAAGGTCGAAACCTCCGATTACATTATGGAATAACCGGGGTCATCATGTCTCACCTTGAAGGAACGATAATTATAAGGCGGGACTATTGACGGAAAATAATATTAAAAGAAAACATGAAACGAAATCATGGACATCATAAACGTTAGTTCATATGCTTGAAATCTTTAGAAAATAGTATCATAACCAAGGAATAAAAAATTAAAGATCAAGAACTAGTTTAACACTTTCATATTCGCATTGGATTCTTAACTTAAGGCTCTTAGTCATGGAATCATTCTTATCATACTTGTCATAGAAATATTCTCTTCCTTACATCATCATTATGATTATTATCATCGAAATATTCTCATTAGAATAGTTACAACACTTATCGTTTGATAAACGGGCAATAAGGAAAACCCGAGCAATTTGGGCCCACCTCGAGTCAAATGAGGTGGCGTACACAATTTACATAGGTTACCTTCCATGACATCACTTATGAGAGATTTAAGATAGTCGGGTCCTATTTGTGCGAGTTCTAGATGTTTAGGTAACTTTCCAACATTTTATGCAAAATTTTTAATTCAATTCTATTGAATGAAAAAGGGTTAATTTCAATCTCGGATTTCTAGGAAAGGAATTGTCCTCGAGGCCCGTGTCCAAACCTATTATGCCTAGGACATGCCAAGGAAGGAAGGGAAGCCTTACATACCTTTTTCCGCTCCTTGTGCTACTCCAAATTCAAGTTGCAAATCCGCCAAAATCTACAATTTGGTCATGTTTACCAAACATTGATTAGAGCATTTAGAAGTTGAATCTTGGTACTACTTTTGTCACCGAAAATTTACAAGACTTCCCACGTTAATACACCATCCCAAAATTCAACTTAGCCAATTTTAATCAACAACAATCCGGGAATTCAACCCGCCAAACTACCAATATAATGGCAACAGCCATACTAATAATTTCCATATTCAATCCAAGATACATTCTAACACTTCAATCAACATACTACTTCCTTCAAGACTTTCCAACTTCCAATAAAACAATAACAACCTCATAATTTATATTCTAACAACACCATACTAACAGCATTACCTTCCATGCATGCAAGAACATTATATTTGATTTACATTACCTTCCACTACTACCATTTCACTAAGATCATTAAGCTATTATTAGCAATATAAAATCCACATAACAACAACCAATACACTAAATAAAATTGACTCATCTCCCTCCACACCACACGGCCACACACTCACGGCCACAACATGTTTTTCATGCTTCCATGAGTTTTATTCATATTTTCATAAACTCCATCCTTTTTCACATACCACATCATATACAAACATCCAAAACATGTAAAGGATGATGAATTCTTACCTTTTTCCTTCAACTCTTCACTTGGCTTGGGTGGTGACTTTGTGACAACTAGTAGTTTTCTCACTCTAACAATTATACCACGTCAACGGGGACCCTTGAATTAGTGGGACTACTATGAGAAACAAATTTTTGGGGTAAGATTTTTGTCTTCTTGTTCTCCACCTCTTGGCCGAATTGCATGGGAGTTTTTCTCCTTCTCCTTTTGTTTTTTTAAGTCTTGAAATTTCTAGAGTTTTATGAATAAGATGACTAATAAGTCATCCTTTGAACTCTTTTATTTAATTCACACATGGGCTTGGCCCACTAGGGTTGGACGGCCAACCTTGGCCCAAAATGGTCAAGCCCATTTTTTTTTGTGTTTTGCTTTGCATTTCATGACAAATCTTGATTTTCCAAATTCCAAATTTGCCCTTCGTCTTCCCCCATATTTCCACGAGTCATGTTGCAAATTTACCTTTTTGCCCCTAGCCTCTCTTAATATTTCCACTTCTAAACTCTTCATAAGCAACTCATACGCCAATCAAAATAAAAAGATAGCCTTGCTAGTTATCTTCCTGCGACTACCTTGAATTATCCGAACAAACAAAAATGCGGGATATAACAGAACAAGCCTTGAATGGTAATACACTTCTTGCACCAAAACCCTATTTCACCTTTCTTGGAATTTCTTGGTTTGGATGACTTTAATGGTTTTCATACACTTGGTTCTCTTCAACTCTTGTTGTTGACCCTTGATTTCCTTTTTTTTTTCTTGTGGTTGAAGTGTATGGAATATTCTAGAGAGGTCTTGAAGTGTAGAGGAGTGGAAATGAAATGAAAATGAAATGAGAGAGAGGTCCTTATATTATTTCACATTCGATCCGTGGAATATACGGA
>NW_026715629.1:0-19952 GCF_029784015.1 Lycium ferocissimum | reverse complement strand
TTAGAATTTTTTGGTTTTTCCGACGTAAAGGGTTCCTTGGGGGGTTGTGGAAGACTCCCCAAAATCGGCCCCTTTCCCCGGGTGGGAACGACGTATGTAGCGGGTTACAAAAATTATGTTAAAGAGATAGTGCGACTTCGTGGTGTTCCGGTATCTATTATCTCGGATAGAGAGCACTCGGTTTACGGCTAATTTACGGAAGTCTTTCCAAGGGGCTTAGGGACTCGTATGAGCCTTAGCATGACATTTCATCCACGGAGTGATGGACAAGCGAGAAGCGTACCATTCGGACTGCGAGGATATGTTGCGAGCATGTATGATTGTCACGCCCCAGACTTTACTAGGGTGTGATGGGCACACTTGCCCCCATATGCGGAGCCGAAGCGAACTTGCTTCAATTCCTATTACATATGAACTAATGAGTTAGTAGAAATGAATACATAGAATTTTTTTTCCACAAGTACAATGCGACATCATATAAGACTCGTAACACGAACGTAATAACATGTCGAGTACATTGGAGCCGCTTACGGAGCGACAACCCGTTACCACTGCGACTACGCAAAGGAGTCTCTAACTACGACCAAATCATCATGGCACGTATGCTGCGACTCGGCGGCACTCAAGGACAAGTGGAGCCTACCAACCCATTGGACATCTTCTATGCGGCTTCGGCTGCGTACGGGTTCTGCACGCGGCATGGCGCGGCCCCGAAGAAAGAGGGTCGGTACGAGCTATGTGCGAGTATGTAAGGCATGGAAAGCAACTCGGTAGGATATGATCATGTGTAATAACGGTATGGAGGTGTAGAACATATCATGTAGAAGGGAGTATCTGTACATATAAGACATATCATGTGTAAGGAGTAAGTGGCCACATATAGAACGAGTAACACAATACACATATAGGACGTATCATGTGTAAAGGCGCTAACCGCACATGTGGAACATATCATGTAAGGCGCGGCTTTGTGCATATGAGTGCCCACGGGGGCGGATGCCATGCATGCTTGTTTGGTCATATGGTATCATAGCGCGCCGAAACGACTCACCCACGTAGCGGAAATACGTCGGCTCGCCTATATCCGCGTCGGGCATCCGCGTCCGGGATGATAAGCCGGCTGACCGAGGTGGCAATGAAACATGTCTCCTTTTCCCATTCCCCACATATACATGTATCCGTCCCCCGGCCACGTATACGGTATGTATGCGCCGAGAGCTCAAAGTCAAGTCATGTACTCGTCGGAGGGACGTAAGGTCGGAAACCTCCGATCGCATTATGGAGTAATCATGGCCGCTTTGTCTCGCCTTGAAGGATCGATAATCATAGGCGAGACTACCGACGAGAGAATAACATTAAGAGAACATAGAACATGTCATTTCGTACCATATTATATCATATCATGTCATATCATAGCATATCGTGTCCTGTCATAGCATATCATCTCATATCAAATCATGTCGTGGCATATCATGTCATGTCATGTCGTGTCATAGTCATTTTCTCATATTCGACAACATCATGATCATCATAGAATCATAGTCATTGTTTTAGTCATTAAGAACTTTCAATATTGTAAAACTTGGTTTTTGGAGAAAAATGAATACTTTGAAAAACATTTGTAAACTTTTGGGAAGGAAAATCATGCCTTGGGATCAATGGTTTAGTTAGAAACAACTATTGTTTGGTAGTCGGAATGATAACCAAGAACTTCCACTAGCTATAGTACGGAGACAAACCAAACGGGACAATAGAAAGGAATTTGGGAATAGTGGGCCCACCTCGGTCAAATGAGGCGGCGTACACAATTTTACGTATACTGCGTTTCGAGACATTACCTATGAGAGTTTTAGGGTGGTCGGGTCATATTCATGCAGGTTCTAGGTGTTTAGACCTTTCTTTCGACTATTCATGAACATTTACTTCAATTCTACTGAATGAATAGTAACTAATTTTCAATCTCGCATTTCTAGGATTAGAGTAGTCCCCGAAACACGTTTTCAAGCCTATTACATCTAAGACATGCCAAAGAAGGAAAGTGAAGCCTTACATGCCTCTTTCCGCTCCTTGCTCGCACCACTCCAAATTCAAGTTGCGAATCCACCAAAATCTACAATTTGGTCATGTTTACCAAACATTGATTAGTGCATTTAGAATTAGATTCTTAAAATAACACTTGGCTACGAAATTCCGGCAGATTTCCCACGTAAATGCGCCATCCCCGAGATTCTAACTCGGCCAATTTTAATCGACAACAATCCGGGAATTCAACCCGCCAAACCAACAATCATAACAACAATATCAATACTCAACTCACAACATGTCCACATTCCAACCCAAATCTTCCAAATGCCATAAGAACTTCAACAATACATTTTTTTTTTTCAAACTCATAAACTATATCCACAATTCCATATATTTACAACATTATTTCCATGAATTCAAGAAAGCATATTCAAACCATATTACGTTCCACATCAGCCCATAACCATCACAACTTCCATTTGAACCATCAAACTTTCATTTTCGTTACATAGAATCCATCACAACAACAACTAGAATACTAACTAACATTAATTCATTTTTCCTACACCATGGAAGCCCACTCACGGCCACACACACCACACACAACCTTCCATGATTTTTATCCGTTTCCACACATTACAACAATACAAAACATGCTAACTAAAATTGATTCATCACCCTAAACATACAACACACCTACACGGCTAAACATCAACATCCATGGCTCAACTTCAACATCCATATTTTCATGTTGTTCATTCATTTCCATGCATTATAACACGTCCAAAGCATCCATAAAACATGCAAAAGAGGATAGAACCTTACCTTTTCCCACTTGTCTTCCTCTTGGCTAAAGTCATGAACTTGCAAGTATGAATGGTTTTCTTGCTCCAACAATTATACCATGTTAAAGAGGACCACCTTGAATTGGTAGAGATACTAGGAGAAATAATTTTTCCTTGATCAATTTCCATGGCCTCAATTTTTTTGCCATGGCCGAAACTACTATATTCTCTCTTCATCTTCTTTTTTTTCTTTTCTTTCTTATTTCTTCAACTAAAAGATGACTCCAAATATATATATATATGCATGCATGTGAGGGCACATACCCCCTCTCTAGATTTTTCTTCCTCTTTTTCCTCTTCTTTTTTTTTTCTAGAATTTTCTTACTTTCTCTAGCAAAGATGACTTATTTTGTCATCTATATGTATTTTTTTCCTCACATGTCCTTGTTGGAATATTCAAGAAGCTTGTGTGAAATTCCCGTTTTACCCCTCGACTTTTCTCAATATTACCATTTTGTCCCTAACCTCCCGCATTATTTCCACGGCCCATTTTGCGAATTTCTCTTTCGCCCTTAGCCTCTCCTCAATATTTCCATACTACCAATGTCCATAAATAATACTCATAACCTACTTATGCATTAAAATAATTTTGGAACATAGCCTCGTCCTTAACTTCTCACCATTATCTCGGACTATCCAAATGTGCAAAAATGCGAGGTGTAACATCCTTCCCCCCTTTAGAACATTCGTCCTCGAATGTTCAACTAGTCGTACGGAGTCTCATGGGCACCTCGGGGAGCTCCCCCGAAGTTATTTTCCATCCTTCATATTAGTTCTTAAGCTATCCAATACCGTTCTCTTTGTCATACTCTTTCTCTTTATATACGTCCATTTTCTGGCGTCGCACTGCTCAAAGTTTGTGCGAACTTCTCATATTACTTTCATATATACATATATAATTACTATCAACTAGCCCACAAAATATGCCCGAACGCTGTTCAAGCCCATCCTAATTCCCAAGGCCGCGATGCGCTTTCTGCCTCTTCACCAAGCAAGTTTGCCTCGTCTCACGCGACCTCTTAGGGTTTCCAGCCATTCCTTATACTCGAATTTACCTTAAGCTGCCCTAACTTCTCATTTGTCTCTTATGTACGGGTATGTAAAATTTCTCGCAAACTTCCCGTGCGTCACCCATCCTCCCACTCCGAGCACGCTTAACCTCGAAACTTTGCTGGAATCCGATGCCTTAAGGCTGATATTTTCGTGTCCGCTTCCTCGTATGACCTTTATTACATGTTCTGGAGCAAGTCGGAGTCTTACCAATTCTGGAACATTTTCGTAACACGTCCTTTCCTTTGTAATTACTATTTTGCCCTTTTTAGTTCGAATATTCACCTCCCACATTGTGTGTATGACTATTCCCCGGTCCGGGACTCCGTGATTCCCGAGGGTAGTGATCGCACCTTCATTGCCATGCCGAATCCATAACCTTTACGGTGTGTGTGTACGTCGCATCTCACTTATTGCCGGTCTATCGTATTTCCTTTTCGCGCTTCTTTCTCTTAGACGTATCCGTTCGGTAGGGCCTCCTTTGTCGTTCTCACTATTCAAATCTTCACACAAGTATTAACAATGCCTTGCAGTGCTTACGTATATATACGACACATCTCGACCATACGAGCCTCCGGTTCCAACGACGGAAGCCTCATCAATACCTACCCCAGTAACTTTCCGTATCGCCTCTCACTTTCTTCCATCGTAGGTAAAGCCTATATAGGAGATTCCATTTTCCTAGGACTTGGCTCTATCTATCGCACGATCATAGGACAGAAAGAAGGTCAACAATTCCTAAATGCCCCGCGACCTCCTCGTATAGATGTGGCCGGCTTCACACCCATAAATGGGACTCCCGGACACGACTTTGCGAACGTACCCTTAGCACCGACCTATACCACTTTGTCACACCCCGACTTTACTAGGGTGTGATGGGCACCCGACCCCATATACGGGCCGACCGAACCCGCTAATTCCTATTACACATATGAACTAATGAGTTAGTAAGAAATGAATACATAGAATTTTTTTTTTTTTTTTCATAAGTACAATCGACATCATATAAGACTCGTAACACGAGACGTAATAACATGTCGAGTTGTTGGAGAGCTTACGGCACGACAACCCGTTACCCGCGACTCTGTACGCAAAGTCTCTAACTCGACCAAATCATCATGGCACATATACTCGACTCGGCGGCACTCCGGGACAAGTGGAGCCTACCAACCCCGGCGGACATCTTACATGCTAGCTTCGGCTAAATATCCGGTTCACACGCGGCATGAAACGCGACCCCAAGAAGAGGGGTCGATGCGAGCTATGTGCGAGTATGTAAGGCATGGAAAGCAACTCGGTGGGGATATGATCATGTGTAATAACGGTATGGAGGTGTAGAACATATCATGTAGAAGGGTATCCCTGTACATATAAGACATATCATGTGTAGGGAGTAAGGCATGTATGGAACATATGTATTTAACCTGTACATATAGGACATATCATGTGTAAAGGCGTAACCTGTACATGTGGAACATATCATGTAAAGGCGTGACCTGTGCATATGAGTGCCCCTGGGGGCGGATGCCATGCATGCTTGTTTGGTCATATGGTATCATAGCGCCGAACAAAGCGACTCACCCACATAGCGAAATACGTCGGCTCGCCCATATATCCGCGTCGGCATCCGCGTCCGGGATGATAAGCCGACCGACCGGTGGCAATGAAACATGTCTCCCTTCCCATTCCCCACATATACGTGTATCCCATCCCCCAACCCATATACGGGTATGGCATGCATGAGAGCCCAAAGAAAGTCATGTACTCGTCGGAGGGACGTAAGGTCGGAAACCTCCGATCGCATTATGGAGTAATCATGGCCGCTTTGTCTCACCTTGAAGGATCGATAATCATAAGGCGAGACTACCAACAGAGAATAACATTAAGAGAACATAGAACATGTCATTTCGTACCATATTATATCATATCATGTCATATCATAGCATATCGTGTCCTGTCATAGCATATCATCTCATATCAAATCATGTCGTGGCATATCATGTCATGTCATGTCGTGTCATAGTCATTTTCTCATATTCGACAACATCATGATCATCATAGAATCATAGTCATTGTTTTAGTCATAAGAACTTTCACTATTGTAAAACTTGGTTTTTGGAGAAAAATGAATACTTTGAAAAACATTTGTAAACTTTTGGGAAGGAAAATCATGCCTTGGGATCAATGGTTTAGTTAGAACAGCTATTGTTTGGTAGTCGGAATGATAACCAAGAACTTCCACTAGCTATAGTACGGAGACAAACCAAACGGGACAATAGAAAGGAATTTGGGAATAGTGGGCCCACCTCGGTCAAATGAGGCGGCGTACACAATTTTACGTATAACTTTTAACGTTTCGAGACATTACCTATGAGAGTTTTAGGGTGGTCGGGTCATATTCATGCAGGTTCTAGGTGTTTAGACCTTTCTTTCGACTATTCATGAACATTTACTTCAATTCTACTGAATGAATAGTAACCAATTTTCAATCTCGCATTTCTAGGATTAGAGTAGTCCCCGAAACACGTTTTCAAGCCTATTACATCTAAGACATGCCAAAGAAGGAAAGTGAAGCCTTACATACCTCTTTCCGCTCCTTCTGCTACTCCAAATTCAAGTTGCAAATCCACCAAAATCTACAATTTGGTCATGTTTACCAAACATTGATTAGTGCATTTAGAATTAGATTCTTAAAATAACACTTGGCTACTGAAATTCGGCGAAAGATTTCCGTAAATGCGCCATCCCCGAGATTCTAACTCGGCCAATTTTAACCGACAACAATCCGGGAATTCAACCCGGCCAAACCAACAATCATAACAACAATATCAATACTCAACTCACAACATGTCCAATACATTCCAACCCAAATCTTCCAAATGCCATAAGAACTTCAACAATACATTTTTTTTTTTCAAACTCATAAACTATATCCACAATTCCATATATTTACAACATTATTTCCATGAATTCAAGAAAGCATATTCAAACCATATTACGTTCCACATCAGCCCATAACCATCACAACTTCCATTTGAACCATCAAACTTTCATTTTCGTTACATAGAATCCATCACAACAACAACTAGAATACTAACTAACATTAATTCATTTTTCCTACACCATGGCAGCCCACTCACGGCCACACACACCACACACAACCTTCCATGATTTTTATCCGTTTCCACACATTACAACAATACAAAACATGCTAACTAAAATTGATTCATCACCCTAAACATACAACACACCTACACGGCTAAACATCAACATCCATGGCTCAACTTCAACATCCATATTTTCATGTTGTTCATTCATTTCCATGCATTATAACACGTCCAAAGCATCCATAAAACATGCAAAAGAGGATAGAACCTTACCTTTTCCCACTTGTCTTCCTCTTGGCTAAAGTCATGAACTTGCAAGTATGAATGGTTTTCTTGCTCCAACAATTATACCATGTTAAAGAGGACCCTTGAATTGGTAGAGATACTAGGAGAAATAATTTTTCCTTGATCAATTTCCATGGCCTCAATTTTTTTGCCATGGCCGAAACTACTATATTCTCTCTTCATCTTCTTTTTTTTCTTTTCTTTCTTATTTCTTCAACTAAAAGATGACTCCAAATATATATATATATTGCATGCATGTGAGGGGCACATGCCCCCTCTCTAGATTTTTCTTCCTCTTTTTCCTCTTCTTTTTTTTTTCTAGAATTTTCTTACTTTCCCTAGCAAAGATGACTTATTTTGTCATCTATATGTATTTTTTTTTCCTCACATGTCCTTGTTGGAATATTCAAGAAGCTTGTGTGAAATTCCCGTTTTACCCCCTCGACTTTTCTCAATATTACCATTTTGTCCCTAACCTCCCGCATTATTTCCACGGCCATTTTGCGAATTTCTCTTTCGCCTTAGCCTCTCACAATATTTCCATACTACCAATGTCCATAAATAATACTCATAACCTACTTATGCATTAAAATAATTTTGGAACATAGCCTCGTCCTTAATTCTCACCATTATCTCGGACTATCCAAATGTGCAAAAATGCGAGGTGTAACAATGATAGATTTCGGTGGAAACTGGGATGATCATTTGCCACTCATTGAATTTGCTTACAATAATAGCTATCACTCTAGCATTCAAATGGCACCGTATGAAGCCTTATATGGGCGAAAGTGTAGATCCCCAATTGGGTGGTCTGAAACAGGAGAGGCTAAGCTGTTAGGGCCGGAATTGGTCCAACAAGCCATAGAGAAAGTCAAGCTCATACGAGATCGATTGTTAGTAGCCCAAAGTCGTCAAAAGTCCTATGCGGACAATCGTCGAAGGAACCTAGAGTTCCAAGTTAAAGATTGGGTGTTCTTGAAAGTGTCGCCAATGAAGGGCGTTATGAGGTTTGGCAAAAAGGGGAAGCTTAGTCCCCGGTATGTTGGGCCTTATGAAATTATGCGCAAAGTGGGCAAAATAGCTTATGAATTAGATCTACCTCCTGATTTGGAGTCAGTCCATCCAGTTTTTCATGTCTCGATGCTACGTAAATGTATTAGAGATCCTACTAGGATCGTCCCATTAAATGATGTTCAAGTAACAGAAAAGTTAGCTTATGATGAAAAACCCATTGCCATATTAGATAGGCAAGTACGGAGGCTTAGGAATAAAGAAGTGGCCTCAGTTAAAGTTTTATGGAGAAATAATAAGCGAGAAGAAATGACATGGGAAGCAGAAGAAAGCATGAAATCCAAATATCCACACTTATTTCAGCCCCCAGAAGAGGGCCAAGATGAGACGTCAAGATCCTAAGGTATGTACGCCTTCCTTTTATGTATTTGGGTCGTGTGTGGCCAAATTATATTACTATCATGTTGTAGCCCTGTGAGGCATTGATATTATGGGTTGTTGTGACAGGGCGGTAGTGCCATATTATAGGGAAAACTCTGGCGAAATTTTCGTAGAATTCCCGAGTGCTTAACATTCGAGGACGAATGTTCCTAAGGGGGGAAGAATGTTACACCTCGGAAAATTTTCCGTTGATGTACAGTGAATAGGCTAATGAGAGATATGAGGTATACGATGTTTCAATAAGTAAGACATAGCAATTGATGATTCTAAATGAGATTCGAAAGACATTCGATGTTAGATAAGAAAGTTGCCAAGAGAAGGCTATGTAAGCGATAAGTTTCGGAAAGGATTTATGAGTAGTGAGTTGATGAGAACTTAATGATGTGTTGGGGGAGAGTTATAATGCCCCTTAGATTGCTAATGAAGTGATAAACAAGTGCTAAGAAGGTTCCATAAGGATTGGAGATCAAACGAAACGACGGAATCAAACTTGGTGGAACAGTGAGTTCCACGGCCAGATCCACGGCCAGCATTACATTCCACGGACCGTGGATGGGTCCGTGGAACTGCCAGCAGAGAGAGCAGCTGGCTGGTCATGAACCACGACCAGCTCCACGGACAGCACTGGGTTCCACGGACCGTGGAACAGTCCGTGGAACACCCGACGGGCTGAAATGTTTTAAGTGTTTAAATGTGTTCCCAACTTCATATTTTCATTTCCAACATCTCTCTACTTCTCTCTAAGACTTCTAGGGCTTCATAAATATTTCATGAACAAGGATTCAAAGGAAATCAAAGGTGATTATCATCAATACAAGTGAATCAAAGTAAGAGAAACCATTAAAGTTCATCAAAAGCAAGAAATCCAAGTGAAGGAAAATCTAGGGTTTGGCTCAAGTGAGGTTTATGCAACCAAGGTTCAATCCTACACCATCCAAGGTGAGTTTTATGATGCTTCCATATATTATAAAGTGTTTAGAAGATGAAACACTCGGATTACGAAAGAATATAAGAAGTGGGTCATGAATGTGTGAATAGTAGCACTTTTGAGTAAACGTTTGGAACGAGTTATGATTCTTGATGTTTTATGAATATGATCATGTTATAAATGCTATTGAGAGTATGGAAATCGACATTGTATGTGAGTGAACGTGTTGTCGAATTATGACTATGGATATAGATGAAGTGAAGAGAATTGTGAAGTAAGAGTAATCTAGTTGACTAAAGGCTATTGTGATGATATTATGAACGTTATTATTGATATTTGGGAGTTGACATGTAATACGAGGAAAGTCTTATAAATAAAGGAGATGTTTGTCCGATTTTCTCTAGAATTAGTTATTAATGCCAAATGCTATCCACCATCTAATATGAGTATGCACTTCAATGAAGGTAGAACGTGAGCTTTGAAGAACGCTCAAGTGATATAATAGTTGCGCGAAAGGTATGTAAGGCTAACCCTTCTTTTATAAGGCATGGTTCTTGGACCAATTGTTCATCTCTCTATGAGTCCATGATACTTTCTGATGATCCTAGCTCGAGAAGCTATTAAGCCAATGATGCGATTGTACTAAGTTCCTTATACGGCGAGTAATGCTCTAAGGATAGAATGAATTGACTGACGATAATAAGAAGGCTAAGAGATAGATATGAGTTAGCGTGCATATGTTCCTATGAGAGGCTATTGTGAACCCCGAGCTTATATGGCCGGGTAGAATATGATAAGTATGTATGTATATATGTATGTGTGCCCATGAGAGGCTATTGTGAACCCCGAGCTTATATGGCCGGGTAGAATATAATGAATACGTATATCTATATATAACGACGCGCGCGCACCACTGCAGTTGGGTACGAATAACACTGAGCCTTGGTAGGGCCAGGTACGAATAACACTGAGCCTTGGCAGGGCCAGGTACGAGAAACACCGAACTTGTTGGTCGGGTACGCAATATAATAAGCTATATGTATGACATCTATATGAGTACGAATAAGCTTTATGTATAACATCTATATGAGTACGACTATGCTATGTGTATGATAACGATTAGAGTACGAATATGTTGAGACTATGTAAGCGCCAAGTAAGGGCTATGAATATGCAACGTATATGATATGAGCATGAGTATGAAGGGAGATATGAATACGAACATGAAAGTAGATACGAAGGGTAAATGAGCAAGACTGCAAATGTATGTTCATGAGTACGAAATAGAAATGGAACGTCCCTATGGAAGGCAGGTAAGTGCTATGATGACGATACTATTATCTCACAGCTATATTATTTCATATGTTATCCTTTATGCTCCCACATTGATATTGATCATGTTTTACATACTCAGTACATTCTTCGTACTGACGTCCTTTTGTTTGTGGACGCCGCGTCATGCCCGCAGTGGCCGGGGAGACAGATTTGATCCATAGCCGTACTATCTCGGGGACTACATAGCGAGCTCCATTTCATTCGGAGCCGCAACTTTTGGTACGATTTTTGTTGTGTATATATTCATGGGCACGGCGGGGTCCTGTCCCGCCCATACGTTATGATATTTTGTACCCTTCTTAGAGGCTCGTAGACATTGTGTATATGGTTAGACATGTTCGGCCTTGTCGGCCTATATTTTGAGATGTTGTTTGGTCGCCTTGTCGGCGCATGTACATTTATATGGGCACAGATGTTGTTGATGATATAGATATGTTGTTGCCCGACGAGATTAGAATGATGATGAATGAAAAGTGTGATATAATTATGTGGCTCACCTAGAATGTGATGTACAAGCATGTTAAGGGGTGCCCGGGCGGGCTAGCACCGGGTGCTCGTCGCGGCCATCGAGTTGGGTCGTGACATAAAGGTTAAAGGAATAGCTGTGGCAAGAGCCCAATAATTCAGTTTAAACTCGAGTTACGAGTTTCCATAAGTATAGCAGTACTGCGAAGGAGGGCGAAGGGTGCAGGACCATTTCGTATATACATAACCATTATATTCACTAGCGACAAAGTCATGTGAGTGAGCATTCGAATGTAAAGATGAATGGTGACGAGGATGTAAGGACTAATGACGCTGACCATTGAACCGCAAGTGAATCTCGATACAGTAAGTCACCCTCAGACTGACTAGCAGACCGAACGTACTATTCAGACTCTGGAAGATATGTTGCGAACCTGTGTCATTGATTTCAGAAGTAGCCGAGATGATCATTCGCCACTTGTCGAGTTCGCTTATAATAATAGCTACCATTCTAGTATCCAGTTAGCCGTACGAGGCTTCGTGTGGCAGGAAGTGCAAGTCACCGATGGGCTGGTTCGATGTTGGAAAAACTAAGTTGATTGGGCCAGATAGGATTCAGCAAGTACTTGACAAGTGAAACTCATTCGGGAGCGGTTATTAGCAGCTCAGAACCGACAGAAGTCATATGCAGATAGTCGACGTCGACACCTAGAATTTCAGGTCGACGATCGGGTATCTTCGAAAGTATCACCCTTGAGGGGTGTTATGAGATTCGGCAGAAAAGGGAAGCTTAGTCCGAGGTATATTGGACCTTATCAGATCGTCCGTGGTTAGGCAAGGTTACCTATGAATTAGACCTACCGTCTGATTTGGGAGCCGGGCATCCAGTCTTCAGCATGTCAGTGTTTCGTAAAGGTATAGACGATCCCTCCAGGGTATTTTCCCTAAATGATATCCAGGTGACAGAGGCACTAGTCTACAAGGAGCAGCCTATAGCCATACTGGATCGTCAGGTTAGGAGATTGCATATTAAAAACATAACTTCCGTTAAAGTATTGTGGCGGAACAATATCAGGGAAGAAATGAAGAATACGTATTCCTACTTATATCCTATGTCTTCAGGTAATCCAAATTTCCGAATGGGTTATGTTGACTGATTAATGAACTGTATGTGACGGCTATAAAAGAAACTCCCCCGAAATACTTATACGACCCTGTAAGACTAGTTTAACATTCGAGGACGAATGTTCTAAAGGGGGGGAGGATGTTATAACCCGTATTTTGTACATTGGGACAATCCGAGTTAACTACGATAAGTTAGGGACAAGACTATTCTGGGATACAAAGTCGAGACTTTTAACCACAATTTTGTTTTAAGACATAAGTTTTCCATGATATGGTGGTATGGAATATTAAGAAAATTTGGGGTCAAAAGTTATTTTTGGAAAGACATGTTCATGAAAAAGGAAAAAAAAAAAAAGGGGGGGCCATTTGGCCAGCCACCTTGGAGTGGGCCAAGGGCCACATGGATGGTTATTATGTGTAATAAAAGATGACTAATAAGTCATCTTTTCCATCTTCCATACTTAGAGAAAAATCAAGAAGATTGGAGAAAGAACAAGAAGGCCATATTCGGCCATGGTGCAAAAATTCAAGACCAAGAAATAGCCATCAAAAAAATTAGTTTCTTCTAGCAAACCCACTAATTGAAGGGTCCTTGTTAACGTGGATTTGTCGTTTGAGTCGACAAACCGCTCGTTTTCATCCTTTGCCAACCTTAGTTAAGTTGTGAAGCTAAGAAGAAAGGTCAGGTTTAATCTTATTTTCATATATTATGGATGGTTTATGTGTGTTGTAATATGTAAAAATGGATGAAATTCATGAAATATGGCATGTTGAAGTTGAGGCCGTGTGCATGGTGTATAGCCGTGTACATGTGATGTGGTGTTGAAGTGATGAATTAACCCTAGTTAGCATGTTTGGTTGTTGTAGTGTAAAGAAATGGATGAGAATCATCTATATGTGTGTGTATGGTGATGGCCGAAAATAGGTCATATTGTATGACAAAGAATGGATCAATTCTATTTAGTATGTTGATTGTTGTCGTAGTGAATTCTATGTTGATAATAAGGATTTAATGATCTAAGTTGAAGTTGTAGTTGATGTGGGACGTTTGGCACCTTAATGTGATTCTTATGTAATTTTTACATTGGTGAAAATGACGTTGTTAATGTGTAAATTGTTGGTGTAATCCATGAACCCGGAAGTGAGGAATGTGTTGTGTTGTTCTCGGGTTGGGGATGAATTCGGGCGAGTTGGGATATTGTTTGGGTTGTTTGAAATATTGTGTGAATTGTTTAAAGTGTTCTTGAATATTGTTTGAATGGTTTCGGATTAGTAGTTGAACGCACGAATGTGGAGGTTGGTTTGAATGTAAGTAGTTGGATTGAATATAATGGATGTTGTTGAATTAGGTAGAAAAGTGTAGTTAATGTTAGAATGCGTTTTGAATTGATTGTTGATGTTGCTAGAATGATTGTTGGTATTGTTGTTGATGAATTTGGCCGAGCTGAATTCTCGGGGTTGTTGTATTTATAGGGGAAATGCTGCCCAAATCTCTGTAGAATTTGGTGTTCGCTTGGAATCGGGTTCCTAAATGCCTTTAGCTAATGTTTGGTATTTAATAACATATTGTAGATCTTGGGAAGTCCGCGACGTAAGTTTGGATTAGTTTCGAGAGCAGACGAGGTATGTAAAGTTAACCTTTCTTTCTTTTGGCATGTCTTAGTTGTAATTAGGTTATGATATGAGTCTCGGGGTAGCTCCATTCTTAAGATCCGAGCACGTATACGATTCTTATTCACTTCTTGATGTTAACGTTCTTACTATGATCAAATTATGGTTTTTAAGTCTTTTGTACAGTTGGATTTCAAATGTTGCATAAAGAATGTTGTTTTTAAAGGATCCTATAACTACGAACGACCGTAACTTTCATAGACGAGCTCGGATCGCTTCGAAACGTTCGTAGGAGATTCTATAATGAATAAGGTCTCCAACTTTCATAGATGGACCCGGATCAGTTTGATACTCGTCCGTGGGCCCCGAGACTTTCCCTTGTGTAATACTAACGACTTTTGAAAGGATTAAGTGTGACTATCGTCTTAAACTTCGGACGTCGGCTACTTACTTCTCTATCGAGTCTGTAATGACGATTATGCCCCTAATTTCCATAAGCTACTTCATATGATTTTGAAACGTATCCATGATTTCTAAAGTTATATTTGATATGTTCCCGAGTGACATTCGGGGGAAATTTTATTTGACTATTTTATGAGGTTTCTGAAAATGTTTTAAACTGCATATAGTCTCCCACGACTCTGCTCGTGCATATGGTTGTTATATCTTTCGCCGAGTCCCGGGCCGGTTATGTTATCGTGCGCACTATGTTATATTCCGGAGTATGATGTGTCGGTTCGCCGAGCCCCTCGCTAGAGGGCCGGGTACCGTGTATATTTGGTGTTATGATGTGTCCGGTTCGCCGAGCCTCTCGCTAGAGGGCCGGATACCGTGTATAATTGATGTGTTATGTGATATGTCGGATTTCAGAGATATGAAATCTTCTGGAGTATGATGTGTTATGGCGCCAATGACGGGCGGGCGACCATATTCTAAGAGCCCATGCATGACTTGTGTTCTAATGAGTAAGCATTTTGGTATTTTGGATATTGCATTTACTTTCTGTATCTCTTGTTCTGATTATGATCCTATTTACTGTTTTTCCTGCTTGCATACTCAGTATATATTCCGTACTGACCCCCTTTCTTCGGGGGCTGCGTTTCATGCCGCGCAGGTACAAATACTTATTTGGATGGTCCACCAGCTTAGATTCCCCGTTCGGTGACCGACTGGAGCGCTCCCTTGTTCCGGAGCCTATACCTTGGTCCAGATTCTGCTATTGTGCATATGTATATGTTTATTCAGGGGTACGACGGGGCCCTGTCCCGTCATATGATTCTGTTATTACTCTTAGAGGTCTGTAGACATATATGTGTGGGTTATGGGTAATCACTGTTCGGTTGTGTCTGTGTGATTTGTGATTTGGACGTCCCCCCTGTATTTTGATAGCCTTACCGGCTTATATGTGATACCATCTGCTGAAAGATGTGACTGCGATCTGTATATATATATTTGTGACAGCTTTGGGGCGACGTTTCACTTTTCTGTATGTATAAAATCTGGTTATGTCAGCTTTGATCTGATGTCTGACCTTTGTTTATGTATAATCATTCGTATGTTGTTTCTGGGTCATGGGTGTGTTCGGGTGCCCAGCTCGGGCACTAGTCGCGGCCTACGGGGTTGGGTCGTGACAGTAGCAGAACTCGCTGACTGGAGCACAACCTCAGGCATAAGCTGGGCATGAGCCCTAGTAACTGTCCGGATCTGGCTGATCTCTCCAGCCACTGCCTTGCCCTTCTGGGCAGCTGTTGCTTTCTTTGGAGGCATCGTTGTAAACATAGTAATCTGTTAGGGAGGAATCATCCTGATAATGTTATAACCCGTATTTTTGTACATTTGGAACAATCCGGATTAATTATAATAAGTTAAGGACAAAACTATTTCGGGATACAAAGTCGGGATTTTTGACCTTTGATTTTATTTTGAGACATAAGTCGTGCATGAATTTATTGGTATGGAACAATTAGGAAAATTTGAGACCGAAAGTGATAAAATTGGAAATTGGAAAAGTCATCCAATTCCATGATCTAGCCGTGTAAGTGGGGTGAATGGCCCACACCAATTGTGTTCAATTTTAATTGGAACAACACATTAATGTGGGCCAAGAAAATTGTACACTTCATATATTAGTTAAAAGATGACCACAAGTCTTCATTTGCATTTCCACACTTAGAAAAAAATAAGGGAACAAGAGTTGAAGAGCTAGAAGCTCTCGGCCAAAGGGGCTGAAAATCATCTTCCATTTCTTGTCCTTCTAAAATTATTCCATTGATGTAAACCTATTATTTTGAGGTCCCTAAGTAGCGTGGAAGCATCGTTGGAGCGATCAATCCATTATTTTTCATCTTTTGGAAACCCTAGGCTATTGGAAAGTTGAAGAAGAAAGGTAAGAATTCTTTATGTTTTATGTATTGTGAAGGTTGTATGCTTGTTGTAGTATGTTAAAATGGAGGAAAATCATGAAATAAGGCATGTTGGAAGTGAGTTGTGTGTGTGGTGTTTTAGCCGTGTAGTGTGTGTGTGTGTTGTGTGATATTGAAGCTATGAATTGAAGCTTAGTTAGCATTATTATGGTCATTGTAAGGTGAAGAACGATTGAGAATCATCCATATATGTATATGTGTAGTGTTGGTCGAAATGGGTCATATTATATGACAATGAACGAATCGATATCGCTTAATGTTTTAGTCGTCGTCGTTGTGAATTCTATGTTGGAAATGAATGTTTATTAACTCAAATTGAGGTTGTGATTGTTGCGGGCTGAATTGGAGATTATTGTACATTTAATGTAAGTTATATATTGATGATAATAGCATTGTTAGAATGTGAATTGTGGATACAAATCATGATTTAAAAATGAGGAATGGTTTAAGTGAGGCTCTCGGGTTTGGGGATGAATTCGGCCAAATTGGAGAAAAATTTGGATTGTTAGAAATGTTGTATGAATTGCTTAGAATGTCTTTAAATGTTTTTGGTATGGGTTCGGGTTAGTATGTGAATGTATAAGCGTCGATTTTGGCTTGAAGGTAAGTCGTCGAATTGAATTTATGAAAGCTGATGAATGATGGAAAAGAGACCTATTATTGTTGTATTACCTTTCGGATTGATTATTAATGTTGTTAGGTTGGTTGTTGTTGTTGTTGTTGATTGATATGGCCGAGTTAAATTCTCGGGGTAGCCTATTTACAGTGAAATGCGCCCAAATTTCGTAGAATTAAGGGCGAAATTGGAATTTAATGCCCAAAAAGTCTTTAGCTAATGTTTGTTATTTTATGGCTTGTTTATAGATCGTGGGCAGCCCGAATCATAGGTTGGATTTAGCTTGAGTTTGGATCTTATTGGAGAGCGTTTGAGGTATGTGAAGTAACCTTCCTTCTTCGGCATGCCTTAGTTAAAATAGGCTATGATATAAGCCTCGAGGAAACTCTATTCCCGCAATCCGAGCATGTTTATGAATCGCATTTGTTCTTTGGCATCCTTGCCTTGTCATGACAAAACATTGATCCTTATGTTCTTGGAATTCATAATTTGTAAAGATTACATGAAAGCTGATTTTTGTTTTAAAGTTCATTCTTTAGCGATTCCAAAACTTCAAATGCTCATAACTTTCACAGAAAAGCTCGGATTGCTTTGAGATTTTCGTAGGAGATTGTATGATATATAATGAGTATGTTTTTCCATAAGCGGGCCCAGTCGGGTTTATACTCGTCCGTGGGTCCCGCGACGCCCTTTTTATGTAATTTCGATAACTTTGGAAAGAAAATGTTGTAATTATTATTCCGATTTCAAATATGACTATTTTACTTATCTTTTGGATTCTGACTATGATTTTATGCATATGATTCCTCACTACTCCGCTCGTGCCTACTATGATATCGTTCGCCGGTTCCCGGGCCGGTTCGCTTGTCGTGCGCATTATGATATACTCCGTGTTATGCTGTGTTCATGGTTCACCGAGTCCCTCGCTCGAGGGCCGGGTTCCACTTATATTTGGTGTGATGCTGTGTATGGCGATATGCTGTGTATGATATGTGACGGAGATTCGGAGATTTGATAGGCGGGCGACCATCGATAGGCGGGCGACCATATTTCCTGTGCCCTATGCATGATTTATATTTTGAAGTAACATTTTGATATTTTGGAAATGCATTTACTTTCTGTACCTCTATTTCGATTTGAACTCAGATTGTATACTACATTTTTCTGCTTTGCATACTCAAATTACATATTTCGTCATCGACCCCGCTCTTCGGGGGGGGGCGTTCGTTTCATGCCCGCATGCCAGGGCACGCACGGTTTGGTGATCCACCTATTTAGGACACCCTCTTCTGCTATTTGGAGTGCTCCTCTCATTCCGGAGCGTATATTTTGGTATATATATTCGTTCGTTGCATTGTATATATTCGTTCAGGGGTACGGCGGGGCCACAATCCCGTCATGATTTTGTACATGTCTGTTTAGAGGTACGTGGACATGTTTGTGGGTTGTGCCTACTTGTGACGGTTGTGTTTGTATATGTTGTGTTTGATTCGATTCCGACGCATGGCAATATATCGCCCGCATATGTATATATGTTGTTTTGAGTGGCCTGTGTGACCTTTGTTGGTATCTTACGGGCGCGGGGTTATTTTGGATAGTCGTGAAACAAGGAAACTCTGAAGGAACCCTTTAAATTATGTAAATTGACACACGGCCTTGTGGCTTCTGTTATATACGTGGGTGTGTTTGATATGATTTGAGATAGCGTGTGATATTTATTCGTATATACGCCATCCGTTTGTGACTCTGTTTGATAGGTGCGTTTGAGTGCCCAAATCGGGCACTAGTCACGGCCTACGGGGTTGGGTCGTGACAGAAGTGGTATCAGAGCCAGGTTTGTCCTCGGAGTGTCCACAGATCGTGTCTAGTAGAGTCTTGTTGTCACGACCAACCCGTAAACCGTGACTGGCGCCTCGAATTCGGCACCCGGACATATCTATCACACTCTATCTCAAAACATAACGAACGCGATCAAATATATAACGGAAGCGATACGGCTATATTTCAAATTTAGATAATTCCCGGAAAAATTTTCGACGGTAGTTTCCTTTGTTTTATGGACTAACCAAAATAACCCGCACGCGAAACCAACAAAGGCCGCCGAGCCATCAAAATATCATATCATGTCGGACGGGCCGCGCGGCGAATGGAATCCGCCCAAACACTGCAACAGTATACCAACATAGTCATACGAGGAGTAGGCACGACCCACAAAATATGTCCACGGACCTCTAACCGTGACAGATAAACTCGCATGACGGGACGGGGCCACCGCCCAGTACCCAAATAGTGCAAAAATACATGGAATGTACATGACAAGATATATACCAAAATATACGCTCGGATCAAAGGAGTTAACCCAAAACTCGAAAAAAGCGTGGCCTACGGTGGAGGATCACAACGTCTGCGTACTGCGGGCATGAACGCACCCCAGAAAAAGGGGGGTACGATCTGAAGAAATGCTTGAGTATGTGCTAAAGCATAAGTACGAAATCCAACCCACAACAAAATAAAGATACGAGAGAAAATATCGAAATAGTATAATAAAATGCCATCGTTTGAAACGTAGGTACATAATGCAAATCAAGATCAGCATAACGCCGGGAAATGTGGGCACCACTCCGAGCGGGGGCCACCCCTTCCGGGGTTTCAAATTTCCCCCCCCAAATCGAACAATCACCCAAA
>NW_026715628.1:0-20279 GCF_029784015.1 Lycium ferocissimum | reverse complement strand
CATACAAGGATACCAACAAAAAAAAGCAAATACAAATCACAAACATACTCGAAACTTAAGAAGGGGTTTACCCCGAGACACAAATCATGTCATACCTTAACCCCGTCAAAGGGCTTTCCCAAAAAAAAAAGGGGGGTGGTAATTTCAATACCTCGATTCTTCCTAAGCTAACCCAAACTCAAGTCTCGGTTTCCTAAAACCCAAATAAGGTCATTATGCATTAACCATTAGTCATAAGCATCGAGAGACCCAAATTTCCCAATTTTGCATTTTATTTCGAATTTTGGGCGCTTTTCCCCCTAAATCAAAAACCCCCGAGTTTCAACTGGGCCAAAATTTCCCTCAAAAAACCAAAAACATTCTAACAACTCAACCATTTATTAAAACGCACTTTATCATCAACAACCTTCTTTCGCACAATGCGACGACTTTCCCAATTACGTTAAAACCAAAAATATATAATCAATTAAATCATTGCTCACGCGTTCAAATACCAACTAAAAACCATTCAAACATGATTCAATAACATTTGACAATCCACAAAAATATTAAAACAATCCAAATAATAGCCATAAAACCCCAAAAACCTTAACTCAACATGAACAACCATAACATATTTTTTCCCTTTCCCAAAATTCATAAACTTAAACAACCGAAACGTTAAAATATTTTTCCCACAAATTTCCCGAAACCCATATTAAAATCACATTATCTTTTTAACAATTTAAAAAACGACTCCAACTTCCATTTAAATCATTAAACCATCATTTTCATTATGGAATCCATATCAACAAAAACCCAAAATATTAAAAAAAAATTAGTTCCCCTCCAACATAACCCCCCTTTACAGGGCTTAAACTTAACATACCATTTTCAAATTTCCACACAACCCCCAACCTTATAAACCATCCATAACATGTAAAAAGAGGATTAAAACTTCCCTTTTTCCAATATTTTCTTGTTCCCTCCCCCTTTTAAATTCCAAATGAAAATATTCGTGACTATGCGCCCCCGGGAT
Source organism: Lycium ferocissimum (assembly GCF_029784015.1). NCBI lineage: Eukaryota > Viridiplantae > Streptophyta > Magnoliopsida > Solanales > Solanaceae > Lycium > Lycium ferocissimum. Next base: position 19,261 of record NW_026715628.1, on the reverse strand, counting down.
TTTCGTTTGGGTACTTCATTACTTGAAATCTCACTCAAAATCCTCAATTGTTGTGATGTATATTTTCCTTTGTTTTTTAAATTTTTTAAAATTTTTTGGAAGTTTTGGATAAAAAAAATGAGTTTTTAACCCCTTAAAACGGACTGCTAAAATTGGGTTTTGAAGCAAAAAGATGGGGGAGCAAACGATGCCCCAGCGGTCCCGCGGGAATACGTTTGGGTCGAGGGTTCGGTTTGTAACGTCTAAAATTTTCTTACCCCGATGCCCTATTTGAACGGTTGGTTGCTTCAAACTAGACTCGACGAACCTTCTTTTTTAGGACTTTGAACCCCCTTAAAACTCCACATATACTATGAGATATGCGCCTCCAAAGTTAACTAAAACCCCGCCCCGCGTTTCTCAAATTTTGTCGAACTTTTTTTTCTTAATTTGCTCAACCCCGAAATTTTCCCCGAAATTCTCCATACATGATATTTATCACTTATTACACTAATAATGGCCATGTTCCCGTGTTTCAAAATATTCTTTCCCCTTCGACTTACGAGATCGTAATTCACCCTTTTTCTTCGTTGGACGTACTTTCCATGGGTTGTGCCTTTCAAAACATCTCAAAACAAAAGAGGTACTTCAAAATCTGTCCCAAAAAGCGGGTATAACACAATCTCCCTTTTCCCGGGGGAAGGCCGGAAGCTCATTTGGAAATACATCCCGGGAAAATTTGTCTACTCCCGGGGCGGATTGAAAAAAATCGGCGGTTTTTCTTCGGATCTGAAATCGAACTAGATGGTAAATATAGCCTTTTTCGATCATCTTCCCTTGGCCCGGCCAGGGAAAAAAACCTGCCTTCGGGGGAAAACCCAATTTCCTTTCCATTCAAAGGTTCTCCCGGGAATTGGAATCGAACTATTTTCTTCGAAATCAACATTAGCTAACAAGGGGCCAACCAAACCTTCCCTAAAAACCTAAAATCTGGGATTTCCCCCTTTTTCCAAATCGACTTTTATCCCACGATCCCTACCAAAATCGCATAATTTTTATACACCTGCCGGGACTTTTAATTTACCAAGGAAAGATCCCCAAAAAGTTTAATTGGCTCGGGTTTCCCCCTACGGCCGGGGGCAAGGAGTAATATAAGACAAAAGAGAACCCGGAAAATCAAGCTAAACGTCGGGGGGAATATGGATAGTGTACTTGTGACCACATCCCGGGGAGGACTTAAGGTAAAAACATAAATACCGGGGGGCGCCACCCCCGGATGCCCTCCTCCCCCGCCCCCCCCGCGACCTCGGGGTTGGGGAAATCCCCCCACGGGGGACCCGCGAGGGAAAAACTACCGGCGATCCCGTGGGCCCCAGCCCCCCCCCTCCACCCTCGACGAACAATCACGCATTATAAGCCCCCGACTATAGGCATAAAACATCCCAACCTCGGTGACAAAGGCCCGGAATGTAATCTACCACCGGCTACATCGTGACACCCGGGGGTCTCCGGGTAAGATCCCTCCAACCCAGAACCCGAGACTTCGAACCCCCCCCGGACCCAAAAAAATAGGGGGATCAAATCTTCTACCCCAAACCGGGAGGTGCCTTGGGCGCGGACTGGGGGAATATTCCCGGGAAAACTTTTTCCGGGGACCCCCCTTACTCCTTGTTACACCTGTGGTTTCGTCCGGGGGAGATTGGGAGGTTTTTTTGTCCAAACGTGGAACCCGGAGTTACCTTAGGATATATGAGATTATATATTATCCCTGTTATGGTTATGGGGGTTTAAGCCCTGAAAAGCTATGGAAGGATTTAAGAATAAATAAATTAAGGAATGGAGGTTGTCGGAACTTTGGGAAAACTTGGCAAAATTTTCAAGGATTTTGGTCCAAATTAGGGGAGTCATATCTCCAGAATATGGGGGTTTTGGTGTTTCTTTTTCCAAATTGAATTTCATCGAGTCTAGTTTCCAACGAACAAAACCGTTCATCAATGTGACATCGGTGTAAATAGTTATGGGTTTTTTTGAAGTTGTCAAAAGAAAAAATTTTTGCGGACCATTTGACGGCCCAAAAAATTTTGACCCCCCGGGGAAAATTTTTGCGGCCCGTCAAATTGTCCCAGCCCGGCGAAAATGGTTCAAGAACCATTTTGGTTGGGCAGTTCTACGGACCATTTTGACGGCCCGTAGGAATTTTGGGCCCCGTCAAAAGGGCGGGGAATCCCCAAAAGGGGGATTTTAAGTTCCGTTTTATATTTTCATTCCACTTCATTTGGACTTTTTATTTTATCAAATCAGACCCAAAAGCTCCCCAAAAAACCCTTTCTCTTCAACTCCACAAACTAATCTAAGCCAAAACCCAAGGGAGATTAAATATCAAGAGGCGAATCAAGATCCCCATGTGTTGGCCTTGTTGGGTTAGAAATTCCAAGAATTCTTTGGATAGGGGTTTTAGGATTTTCATATAAGTTGATAGCTTGCTCCAGAGGCTCATTCTTATGAGATAAAGGTTAGTTTTCATAATTATTACATGTTATCAGAATGTTTAGTTGTTGAACAACTTGGGTAGAAGGAAAGTAGAAGATGAGTTCTCAATGTAGTTTTTATGATGTTTTGAGTAGTAAGCTAACTTGAGTTATGATTCTTAGTATGTTATAGATATAATCTTGCTATGGAAGGTAATAATGGTGATGAAGAAGCATTATATGAAAATGTGCTAAAATGGGTATGAAGTTGCTAGCATAAGTTGAACATAAGGATGAATTTTGGAGGCTTAATGTAATGTGATTACTTGATTATGATATTGTGATAGTATTATGGATGTTTGGGAGTTTTTTTGTGATATAGTGAAAGTTGACGAAATAGGGGAAATGCTGCCCAATTTTCATTAGAACATGAATTATCCTAGTTTGAATTGAAGAGTATCATTAAGGCTTAACCATGGTATGAATCCTTCTAAATGTAGATTATTCAAGCTTCAACGGTGAATGTTAGATAGTTAAGAAGATGAAGAGGTATGTAAGGCTAACCCTTCTTTCATTAAGGCATAGTTCCTTTGCTATATGTATCCTTTCATGAGTTCCATAATGTCTTCCAAATGACTTTATCTCTAAGATTACCAAAGCTTATGATTCTCGATACGTTCACGATTCTATTGCCTCTTTTATATGATAGTTGATCCTCTAAGGATAGATATAACAAAAATGATGATGTCAATGATGACGATGATACTGCGCTGAACTCCTACGTATACGAATTTAAGTATGTATGACTATTATGTAACACCAAGCTTATATGGTCGGGTATGATACCTATGTGCGCGCGCAGCTTGCGGTTGGGTACGGATAACACGGCGCCTTGGTAGGGCCAGGTATGTGTGACACCGAGCCTTGTCATGGCCAGGTATGTGAATCCACCGAACCTTCATGGCCAGGTATCCTATGGGTATAAATATAAGTATGAATATGCATACGAGTATGATTATGGATATTGATGTGGATATGGATATGGATATATATATACGCATATATGTATGTACACAAACATGTATTAGAAATGGAAGGTCCTTCTATGAAAGACAAGTAAGTAATTATGATAATGGCTCTCTTCTTGCTCCAGGTTCTCCCGTCTATGCTATTTCTTTGTCACATGCTCTTTTTATTATGATGTTGATTATGCTTTACATACTCGGTACATTATTCGTCATGCAGCGTCCTTTTGTTTGTGGACGCTGCGTCATGCTCGCATGTGGATAGGGAGACAGGCTTGATCCATAGATATCTTGTTCAGGGACTGCATAGAGAAGCTCCATTTCATCCGGAGCTATAACTTTTGGTATCATTCTTTTGTGTACTTACCTATGGGCAAGACGGGGTCTTGTCCCTCCTGTACGATGTGACATACTCTTTTTAGAGGCTCGTAGACAGTTGTGTATGATTAGATGTCCTTAGCCTTGTCGGCTATATTTTGTATATCATTTTGATAGCCTCGTCGGCTTATGTACATTGATATGGGCATAGTTGTTAATGGTGTTATGAATGTATTGTCGCTCAATGAGATTAGTATAAATGAGGGATAGAAATTATGACTAAGCTATGTAGCTTACCTAGATGTAAAAGGTGAACGTACGATAAGAGGCGCCCGGGTGGGTTAGCACCGGGTGCCCATCATGGATCTCCGGTTGGGTCGTGACATCACTACTGGCACCAGCAGATCTGACCCTCTTGCTCTTTCCTCTATCAATATCACGCTCACCCCTCTGTGGCTGTTGCTACTCTTCTAAGTTCTGGGCGTGAGCCTGAACACGGGAAATATCCATCCCCTCTTGTAATGGAGCCGTCAAGCAATCCTTGAACAAATGTGGCCCTAAGCCACTCACAAATCTATGCACTCTATCTCCTATGTCAGCCACCATAGTCGGAGCATACCTAGCCAATGAATTAAAGTGAAGGCAACACTCCCGGGCACTCATATTCCCTTGCTTAAGATTCAAGAATGTATCCGCTCTGGCCCGATAGACCTCGAGTGGCAAATAATGACAAATAAAAGCTTTCACGAACTCTTGCCAAACTGGGGGAGGTGCATCCTCTCCTCTTGAAGAAATCCAGTTGTTGTACCAAAGGACCGCTATATCCCGGAGTCTATAAGATGCCAACTCCACAGATTCAGTATCGGAGGCATGGATGATCCTCAATGTCCTCAATATCTCATCTATAAAGCCCTGTGGGTCTTCATCCGGCTTTGACCTGAAAAATTCTAGGGGATTTAAACTCATAAAATCACGAGCCCTTGCACTAGTGGCTCTATCACCGGGACCTGCGCTTTGTTGTTGAGCCTGAGCGGCAACTAACTGAGTCAATAACTGAATGGCCTCGGTCATTTGTTGACCCGAAGCACCCGGTGGAGGAACCGGGGGCATAGGAGCCGGAGCTGAAGCCCCTCCTTGTTCTTCCAGGATAGGTGGAGTGTGATAGGTATTGGATGGAGCCTCATTATGGGATTCACCCTCTTCTACATCTGTTGGTGGCTCCCTCTCCCGTTCGCCGTCTTTGTAGTAGCCTTGCCATACCGGGGCGGGCGTTTGTGGCTTTTCTTTTTACGGCGTTGCTTGAAATCATAACGCACAATTAGAGGGGAAGAAATCTTATAACATAGCTCTATCGCATGATCTATTAAGAAGAAGAATGGTCATTTTTCCTAAATGCCCCGCAGCCCCTTGTTTATAAGTGTGGCGCGCTTCACACCCATAAATGAGACTCTTCTAGACACGGCTCGTAGACACACCCTAGGACGGAACTGCTTTGATACCACTTTTGTCACGACCCGATTAGAGGGCCATGACGGGTACCCGGAGCTAACTACCGAGCACCACTCACTATGCTAATCATCTTACCCAACCTGAACATACACAATCTCCAAGGCAACACATACATATATATAAGCCCTCACGGCTGCAAAATGATATACACAAATATACACTGATGTATCCATGGGACAACTACTACCCACACATACGTATCTACGAGCCTCTACTAGAGTACTGAGACATAAGGATGGGACAGGACCCCGTCGTGCCCAAATATATACACAAAATAATGTATCAAAAATGGCACCTCCGGAAGAGTGGAGTGCTCCTGCAAATCTGCTGAGTAGCTCCTTGTTACATCCGGCATTTTCGCGTATTTGAAAATTTGGAAATAACCTTGAATTGTATGGAATAAAGTCAAATGTTGATTTGAATTAATGCATGTGTGTGTTGCTCATGAAAAATATTGGCGTGGAAGTGCGGAGGAAGGTCAAGAGCAAAAATCGGAATTTTGGAAATTCGTTTTATGAAGTTGCTAAGTAGCCAAGTAATTGGGCCAAAAAAAAAAATTGGGCCCAATTTATTGGAAGTGGCCGGCCAACTTATGGCCTAGCCCATGAAAATTTTAGCCATTTTTCCATGTGCAAAATTTATATAAATGGATAAGGACCTTAGAAGATTCAAGAAAATCAAAGAAAGAACAAGAAAGAAAAAAAAGAGGAGCCAATTCGGCTAGAAAAGAAAAAAAAAAAGAAGAGAGGAAAAAAAAATTCTTGGAGCCTTGTCCTTGGTCCAAAAAATCTTGTTCTTCGCGAATTCTTAACGAGTTTGAGGTGCTCTACGACGTAGTATAATTGGTTTGGAGAAAGAACCCCGTTTGCGGAAAGTTGAAAATTCAAGAAAAGGTAAGATTCTTGTGTTTTGAGTTATGGAATGAATTTATATGTTATGGTGATTAGAATTGTATGAAAATTACGAAAATTGTGTTGTGAGATTGCATGGCCTTGTGTGTGCATGGGGTAGTGTTTGGCCGTGAGTTATGGCCTTGAAAAAGGCAAGGATTTCATGTTTTCTTTTCATGTTGTGGAAGATTTTTAAGTGTTGTGATGAGTATAATTGAATGAAAATCATAGAATATAGTGTGTCGAAGTGTGTGGCCGTGTGAGGGCATTGTGTGTGTGTGTGTGTATGGTGCCTTTTGTAGCCTTAATTTTACCTAGTGTACTAATTGTGTTGTTGGAACTTTGTGACGAAAATGGAAGGAAATGGTTTATGTTGGAAGTTGGAAGTTTTGAACGAATTATAGTTTGATGGAAAACTTGTGCATTTTGTAGAATAATGTGAAATGTATTGAAATGTGTTTGAATGGTTTTGAATTAGTAAATAAATATGAAAATGTCGATATTGGATGAAAAGTGTGAAGTTAGAACGGAAGTTGAAGTATTATGTTGAAAGAAAGACCGTTTATGTTCATATGTGTTTTATGGTGTTTATTGATGTTGTTGTTGGATTGTTGTTGGTTGTTTTGGCTTGAGTTGAACCTCGGGGGTGTCGTATTTATAGGGGAAGTGTTTCCTAGAAATTTCGGTAGCCAAATAGAAACCAAGATTGAAATGCTAACTCTCGCGAATAGTAAGCGGTAAGGTGACCGTTTGCGAGATTACGGGACGAAACGGGAGGGCTCGGACGGGCGTAAGACGTGAATAAGGTATGTAAAGCCTTCTATTTCCTTTTCATGGCATGATCTAGGTGTGTTGGCTTCGGTTTCGACCCTTTGGGTCAATCCTATCTCCCGGGATTCACACCTAAAGTTGGAGCGTTTTCATTGATGGAATTGAACCAAATGAATCGCGATTGACTAGTTTGGCCGTAAATGTCTAAAACTTGTCCGAATCCAATCCGACTACTCCCAAACCAATCATTAATGATATTATGAGGTTCGCTAGGCATGTCCCGTATCGCCACCTCCATTGGCCGGGGGCGGGCCATATTCCAGGATTCCCGCCTATCGTTTTACTTGGTTTATTTTTGTACCGCGATTGAAGGGAAATTTTTGGGCTATTGTCCTAACTATTGAACGATTTTTTTTAAAATTGATTTTCAAACCACTCACCGCGAAGGGTGTGATATTTTATTATTTAAATCTTCCAAAACCCTCAGGGGAGTGTGATATTTTACTATTTAAATTTTCAAAAGCCACTCCCGAAGGGAGTGCGGTATTTTATTAAAGCGATTTTCTTAAAACCACTCCGAAGGGGGTGAAATTTACTATTACTATTATGCGGAAGCGGCAATGCCCGAAGGGAGCTATCTTTATTATGATGCGGAAGCGGCAAATGCCGAAGGGGCTATCTTTATTATGCCGGAAGCGGCAATGCCCGAAGGGGCTATCTTCATTATTATGCCGGAACGGCAATGCCGAAAAGGCCATTATTGATATCGGCCGGAAGCGGCTGCCGAAGGGGAAGGATTATTATTATTATTATTATTGTTATTGTTATTGTTATTATTATTTTGCCGGAAGCGAGCGCGTGTGATGTCTTGTGTTACTTATTCCGGATTTGTTAATTGGATTGCGATTATTTACTTAAGGCTTGTTTGCCGACTACGTACATCTACTTATGTCTTCTCTTAAGCGAAGGTTGCGGTATTGGGTTGTATGTGATTTCTTCCCTCTTAAATTGCGCGGTGGTTATTATCTATTTATTTTCGCTTTACATATTATTACGTATTATTCGTCTTGACCCCCTTTCTTCGAGGGCGCGTTTCATGCCCGCGAGTTCGGAACATGATACGGGGGGACCCGAACTGTAGAGGGAGATAGCAGGAGTCGGACGACTCCATTTGCTCCGGAGGCTGTCCTTTGTTTTGGTATAGCTTTATATATTGTACGAGTTATACCTTAGGGGGTACGAACGACGTGGGAGTCATGTGTTCTTTGTTTGGCCTTGTTGGCGGTTATTTTGTTGTACGAGGAAATGGCGAGGCCTTTGGCTCGCCTTGTTTTATGTTGTATGTATCTATATATCGAGGTTTGAGATGCCTCGAGCTACGCGTCGATTTCGGTATTTCATTTACAACTTTCAATTAACTTGTTTTAAAAAAAAAAAAAAAGTTGAGTTTACGTTTAAGGGTTCGCTTGACTCGGTAAGTCGGGTGCCGTCGCGCCACGACGAAGGTTGGGGTGTGACAAAGTGGTATCGAGCTTGGTCGGTCCTCGGTATGTTCGCAGGTGTCTAGTAAGTCTTGTTTATCGGTGTGTTGTGCTACATCTATAAACGGGGAAGCTACGGACATTAATAGGATATCATTCTTTCTTTCATGGTGTAGATCGTGCGTATAGAGCGGTGTTGTACATAAAGTCCCTAATTTAATGATCTTGTGTGCTTTCGGTAATGCCCCCGCTGAAAGGTAAAGCGACGGCGGCCCGGAAGGGCAAGGCGGCGGGTGGATGAGGCGATTGGCCAAGCCCCCCGGGTCTACTGAGAGCTCGGACTTATGCGGGATACGCGTCCCGGCCACGGGGTCCTCCCACCTCCCCCGCCGCCGGAGGAGGCTACGAGAGGCCCCCGATCCGGCCGGCTCCGGTCGGCACCCGGTGTCTCCCGGTGTCTCGGTCGGATGCCCGGCGTCGGGAGATCGGCGAAATGAAAAGATGCCATACGTTTGTTGACTCGGATGCTTGCTACTCGGTGGGACGGCGGAGTAGGAGTTACGAAGTATCCGTCGATAGGGCTGTGGTGCCCGGAGCGCGGGATTTTCTTACATTAAGTCCCCCCGAGTTTGGGCACGGACCCAAATGCGGTCCCCGGGAGTTCGTAGATGGCATGCGGCGTACTTTAGACATAATGAGGCGTCGCACTACGGAGTACGTGGAGCTAGCCTCTTGTAGGCTACGAGGGGCGTAGCAATTAGCGGTTTCGGTCTGGGAAGTTGCCCGAGAGGGAGGGATGCCCCTCCGCCGACGTGGCGAGAATTTTCGAGATGCCTTGCGCCATCATGCCACACGAGTTGAGGCGGGCAGAGTTGACCGGTTTCTTCACTTGCGGCCCGAGGTAGCATATGCATTGAGAGTATAGTGTAGAGTTTAATTCTTTAGCGAGATATGCCCCGCTGCGAGTGCGGAGATATGGAGGATAGGATCCATCACTACGTGAGGGGATTAGAGCGGAGTTACGGGAGGCTTGTATGGCGATTGCCGTGTGCGACCGGTGTATGGATATGGCTCGTGTTCAAGCTTATGCCCGGGGGTCGAGGGGATCGCAACGCCAACGGGAAGCTGCGGAGCTTGGGTGGCGGCCCGACGAGGGCCGGGACGAGAAGGTCGGGGTAAGGGTTCCACCGGCGAGAGCGACCCCGATACGGTGCACCCTCGCGGTTTCGTGGACCTCGGCGGGGTGAGAGACTTTCCTCGGCCGACGGAGAGTTCATCTTATGCGTCGGGCCCCCGGCGGCGAGGCATGGTCGGGCGAGGGCGATGGCCCCCTCGATGTGTGCGACTTGTGGGAGACGCCATGTGGGACGATGCGCGACGAGGTGTGTGTTATGCCCGGCGATCCGACGCGCGGGGAGAGTGTCCGCGAGGGGAGTGGGCCTGTGTGCTCACAGGGTCGGTAGCGGCGTCGTCACCTTCGGTAGAGCCCCCGAGATAGGACCCCGGACTTCTTCGGTCGAGGTAGGGGCGGAGGTGGCACACAGTCCCGGTGCGGGACCCCCGCGTCGTATCTGTGCACTAGGCGGGGAGACCGAGGGTCCCGAAAACCACGCGGGGATGCACCACCGGTAATTTAAACTCGCGAGTTGATTGTTTTAATCGATGGATAATTTATACATATTATGTCTGTAAAGAACCTTCCCCAAATTGCTTGTAAGACCTATAAGGCTAATTTGACATTCGAGGACGAATGTTCTAAAGGGGGGGGAGGATGTTACGTAAACGTTTTCGCGTATTTGAAAATTTGGAAATAACCTTGAATTGTATGGAATAAAGTCAAATGTTGATTTGAATTAATGCATGTGTGTGTTGCTCATGAAAAATATTGGCGTGGAGGTGCGGAGGATATCGAGGCAAGGCCAAAAATCGGAATTTTGGAAATTCGTTTTATGAAGTTGCTAAGTAGCCAAGTAATTGGGCCAAAAAAAAAAAAAAATTGGGCCCAATTTATTGGAAGTGGCCGGCCAACTTATGTAAGCCCATGAAAATTTTAGCCATTTTTCCATGTGCAAAATTTATATAAATGGATAAGGGCCTTAGAGATTCAAGAAAATCAAAGAAAAAACAAGAAAGAAAAAAAGAGAGACGATTCGGCTAGAAAAGAAAAAAAAAAAGAGGAAAAAAATTCTTGGAGCCTTGTCCTTGGTCCAAAAATCTTGTTCTTCGCGAATTCTTAACGAGTTTGAGGTGCTGCGACGTAGTATAATTGGTTTGGAGAAAGAACTACACGTTTGCGGAAAGTTGAAAATTCAAGAAAAGGTAAGATTCTTGTGTTTTGAGTTATGGAATGAATTTATATGTTATGGTGATTAGAATTGTATGAAAATTACGAAAATTGTGTTGTGTGCATGGCCTTGTGTGTGCATGGGGTAGTGTTTGGCCGTGAGTTATGGCCTTGAAAAAGGCAAGGATTTCATGATTTCTTTTCATGTTGTGGAAGATTTTTTAAGTGTTGTGATGGGTATAATTGAATGAAAATCATAGAATATAGTGTGTCGAAGTGTGTGGCCGTGTGAGGGCATTGTGTGTGTGTTGTATGGTGCCTTTTGTAGCCTTAATTTTACCTAGTGTACTAATTGTGTTGTTGGAACTTTGTGACGAAAATGGAAGGAAATGGTTTATGTTGGAAGTTGGAAGTTTTTGAGGACGAATTATAGTTTGATGGAAAACTTGTGCATTTTGTAGAATAATGTGAAATGTATTGAAATGTGTTTGAATGGTTTTGAATTAGTAAATAAATATGAAAATGTCGATATTGGATGAAAAGTGTGAAGTTAGAACGGAAGTTGAAGTATTATGTTGAAAGAAAGACCATTTATGTTCATATGTGTTTTATGGTGTTTATTGATGTTGTTGTTGGATTGTTGTTGGTTGTTTTGAGCCGAGTTGAACCTCGGGGGTGTCGTATTTATAGGGGAAATCTTTGCCCGAAATTTCGGTAGCCAAATAGAAACCAAAGATTGAAATGCTAACTCTAGCGAATAGTATTTGGTAAAGGTGACCGTTTGCAGTTAAGGACGAAACGGGAGGAGCTCGGACGAGCGTAAAGACGTGAATAAGGTATGTAAAGCCTTCTATTTCCTTTTCATGGCATGATCTAGGTGTGTTGGCTTCAGTTTCGACCCTTTGGGTCAATCCTATCTCCCGGGATTCACACCTAAAGTTGGAGCGTTTTCATTCAATGGAATTGAACCAAATAGGTCGCAATTGACTAGTTTGGTAGTAAATGTCTAAAACTTGTCCGAATCCAGATCCGGCTACTCCCAAACCAATCATTAATGATATTATGAGGTTCGCTAGGCATGTCCCGTGTCGCCACCTCCATTGGCCGGGGGCGGGCCACGCTATTCCCGGATTCCCGCCTATCGTTTTACTTGGTTTATTTTGTACCACAATTGAAGGGAAATTTTTGGGCTATTGTCCTAACTATTGAACGATTTTTTTTAAAATTGATTTTCAAACCACTCCGAAGGGAGTGTGATATTTTATTATTTAAATCTTCCAAAACCACTCCGAGGGGAGTGTGATATTTTACTATTTAAATTTTCAAAAGCCACTCCGAAGGGAGTGCGGTATTTTATTAAAACTGATTTTCTTAAAACCACTCACGAAGGGGGGGGGGTGTGAAATTTTACTATTACTATTATGCGGAAGCAATGCCCGAAGGGGCTATCTTTATTATGATGCGGAAGCGGCAATGCCAGAAGGGCTATCTTTATTATTATGCCGGAAGCGATGCTAGAAGAGGCTATCTTTATTATGCGGAAGCGTGAATAGAAAGGGCTATCTTCGTTTATTATCACGGAAGCGGCAATGCCGAAGGGACCATTAATTGATATCGAGCCGGAGCGGCTGCCCGGAAGGGGCTATTATTATTATTATTATTATTGTTATTGTTATTTTTTGCCGGAAGCGGCGCGTGTGATGTCTTGTGTTACTTATTACCGGATTTGTTAATTGGATTGCGATTATTTACTTAAGGCTTGTTTTCGACTACGTACATCCTACTTATGTCTTCTGCTAGCGAAGGTTGCGGGTATTGGGTTGTATGTGATTTCTTCCCTCTTAAATTGCGCGGTGGTTATTATCTATTTATTTTCGCTTTACATATTCGGTACGTAAATGCGACCCCCTTTCTTCGGGGGCTGCGTTTCATGCCCGCGAGGTTCGGGAGACGCGACCGGGGGACCCGGCTTCTTGGGGAGATAGCCGGGAGTCGGACAGCTCCATTTTGCTCGGGCTTGTCTTTTTTGGTATAGCTTTATATATTGTACAGGTTATACTCCTGTGTCTGCCGAACAGCGTGGGAGTCATGGTTACTGTTTGGCCTTGTTGGCCGTTATTTTGTTGTACAGAAATGGCAGAGGCCTTTGGCTCGCCTTGTTTTATGTTGTATGTATCTATATATCAGGTTTGAGATGCCTCGAGCTACGCGTCGATTTCGGTATTTCATTTACAACTTTCAATTCTTGTTTTAAAAAAAAAAAAAAAAAGTTGAGTTGACGTTTAAGGGTTCGCTTGACTACGAGAGAGTCGGGTGCCGTCACACACGACGAAGGTTGGGGTGTGACACTCCTAGGATCTGGCTGTACCTCCGTTCTACACAGGCATGAACACGGCGTCGAAAAAGGGACGTCGGTACGAACATTGTACTGAGTATGTAAGGCATGAACAATAATAACATATCGAAGAGATAAGAGAACATCAAGTAAGGAAACAACCTGTAGCTGAATGTCACTTAAGACGGAATAATGCATGCTAACTTGCATCATAAACAACATCATATCAAGTATGTATATATATATATATATATATATATATATATATATATATATATATATAAGCTTCCCGACCATATAAGTACGGTGAAATCATCATTAGCCCGCGTACAGGCCTTCCGCGTTCGTGGTAAACATCTCATGCCGCCCACTAGTGGTGTCTGCCCATGCCCTCTCGACATGGTGTATATGCGCCTTAGCGGTTTGTACGCCCCGGCCATATATGCACGAACCAAACGATGGGCCGTAACAAGTGCCGACCACTGCGGCCAAGCACTCATATGCTTGCATTCTTGCTCAACGACTTATCACGGCCCATACACAACTGTGAATCGAAAATTTGTCTCTTGTTTCCCGATACAATCAACATAAGAGACAACGCATCGGGAACTCATGCACAATACATATATATAAACATAAGCACGAGAGTAACGGCGCGAGCGATTTGGCCGACACGTATATATGTACAATAAAATAAACGCCGACGAGGGAGCATAACATCTCGACACCACATATCCTTACTCTGAGACCTCTGGAGTACAAACGGGCGTAGAAATGACGGACAAGGCACTGCCGTGCCATATATGTACGTAACCGAATAGCATACCAAAGAGGGCTATAGCTCGGATCAATGGAGCGTCTTGATCTAGGGCCGGGTGGGGAGGTCCTGCTGCGATGGATCGTCCGGGGCTACAACACTGATCTGCTGGGCATGAACGCAGCGTCCACAGGAAGGGACTTCAGTACGAGTAATGTACCGAGTATGTAAGGTATGAATAGTAACATAATAAGGGATGTAAAATATGAACAATAACATAATGGAAATATAGAGCATGTCGTGAGATAAAAGAATAACACATACATGTGAGTGCCTCTTGGGCGGATGCCATGCATTCTAGCTTTCTTTTTGAAAAACATTTCTCGTTCATATATATAGAAAATAGAACATATAATATTGCCGAGGGCGTCGGCTCGATCCATTTAACCACATATGTCCGCGTCGGGATGAGATCATATTATACCAAGCGATCGGTGGTTACGCGTATATAACGCGCTCGGCCCTTTTTCCATATTTCCCATATACATATACATATACATATACATATACATATATATATATATATATATATATATATATATGTATATATATGTATATATATGTATCATATACATATATCATATAAGCAGCATGCAGGAGAGCCCAAGGAAAGCTATGTCTCTATCGGAGTGACGTAAGGTCGGTAACCTCCGATTATATTATGGAATAATCATGGTCACTTTGTCTCACCTTAAAGGAACAATTATTATAAGGTGAGACTATCAATGAAGAATAAAATCAAGAGAAAACATAGAATACGGTCATAAATCTCATAAGGCGTCAATTCATGTACTTTGAAGTCTTTGGAAAATAGAGTCATTATCAAGGAATAAAATTGAAGATCAAGAAATAGCTCAATATTCTCATATTCATATTGAATCCACAACTTGAGACTTTCAAACATGAAATCGTTCTCCATCATAATCACCGCATGACATATTCTGCATCTTTGACATCATCGTTGTCATTACAAAAACATGTCGTCGTTGTAGTCATAAAAGCTACAAAATCATAAACCTTTGTTTTGGAAAAATACGGACATTTTGGAAAACATTTACGGGTTATCAGGAAGGGAATCATGCCTTGGAATCATAGACTTTTAACTTTTGACAACAAGGAAGATATGGAAACATTTATGTCACGACCCAACCCCCGTAGGCGTGGGTGCCCGACACAGACACGCGTATGCATACCTATTAAATATAATCAAGGAAACTACGACAATACGGAAACTTATAAAGGAACTCCAAAGCTCGTAACATTGTCATATATATATATTCCGATCAACGCTTGTCTCACGAGTCACACCGATCAAATCATAAAATGATACGCAAGTCGACATTTGCCATTACCATGAAGATCATGTCATATGCAAGCGGAGAGAGGCACCACTACATATCAATATCATGTCATATGCAAGCGAAGGGGCGCCACTACGGACGGACATCATATCATAGCACATCGTATGACACGAACGAACGGAGACTTATACACAACCCACACGTATGTCTACGGACCTCTAAGAGTACGAATAGCGAAATATGACGAGACGGGGCCCCGTCGTACCCCTGGATAACATATACACATATACATCCAAAAGGATGTTTGTACCAAAATCTAGTTCGAACAACGGAGCTCTCCAAGACAGCGAGAAGGGAATCCTAGGCGGCGGATCACCAAAAGCAAGTATCTGCGCTGCGGGCATGAAAACGCAACCCCCCGAAGAAAGGGAGTCGGTACGGAATATGTACCGAGCATCTAAAGCATGAAATACGGTCGCGGGATCATAGCACCGAAATAAGAGGTACGAGCGAGTACAATAACGAGTATACCAAAATGTTGCTTTTGAAACACAAATCATGCACGTCAATATCATATGTCATATCCGGCACATTATGGGACTCGGTGAACATGGTCGCCACCCCGTCTTTGGCGCCATAACACGAGATACTCGAACACGACGCATAACTCCGTAACATGGCATGCCTCCGTAACACGGCATAACACCGCCAACACGAGCGTAACACCATAACATATATATATCGTACCCGGTACTCAGTGAGGGGACTCGGTGAACCATACGAGAAGTGTGCATGATGACATACCCGGCTCGGGACTCGGTGAAAGATGTAATAACAGTATGCACGAGCAGAGGAGTGAGTAACCATATGCATATACATCATCATTTGAGACTCAATAGATAAGCGAACTAATCAATGCTCGAGTATTAAAACGTTAGGCATGTTAAGTTCTCTCTAAATGTCATTAAGAACCATATTAAGGAAAGTCTCAGGGATCATAGACATGTATCAAATCAATACAAGACAGCTTATGAAAGTTAAGGACATTATTTATAGTAGAATCCTTTTGGAATAGGAACTTTTATGCATCATTTACTATTCAGTCATATAAAAGACTCGAGGGCAATAGCTCGACCATCCTGAGAGTTCTAACATCAAGAAGTGAATAAGAATCATAAATCATGCTCGGAACTTGTGAATAGAATTACCCCGAAGCTCATATCGTATCTTACTTACATCTAGGACATGCCAAAAGAAAGAAGGGATAGGCTTTACATACCTGTTAGCGACTATTCGTAAATCCGTTCGCCTCGTCGCTCTTTTAGCCTATTTAATATAAGAGTAACGTTATCGTTAGTAACTATAATTTCTAGTTCGTAAATCCGTAGGCCGTCGCTTATAGAACTTATTCTTTAACTTATATGTCTCGTTAGGGTTTTCCATTAGTTAAGGGCTTAACGAAAATCGGCAAAGATTTCCATATATTCGCCTAACCCGAATTTTCAATTATTCTCCCGTTAACACGAAATACCAACAACGAGAGATATACATACGAAATTCTCACAATTAACCCATAACAATTCTAACAACCCAACAACTCCTCTAAATCCATTTCAACCCACAATCCCTATAACATCAATGTTATGCACTTTCTTACTTCCAATTTCGTCCAATCCAATTTTAATAACTCCATTACTATACTATTAACACAATTACACCATAAAACAATAAAATCTTACCTAAATTTTCTCGGAGGAATTTCTACTCTTAATTGCTCCAATTTCGCAATTTCTTCTTCCTCGATTCAATATCCAATGTTGCTATCACCTCCTTGAACTTGTAAATCACCTTGGAATTAAATCAAAGCAAAAAAAAAAAAAAAAAATTAAAACAGCCATGGCTGGCCGTGAACAGTAGCAGCCATGGCTGCTCCCCTTTTTTTTTTTTTCAATTCTTTCTTTTTCTTTGTTCTTGATTCAACTAAGGTATGAATGGTGATTTAGTGAGCCATTAGATGATATATATGTGAGTCTCCCAAGCCCTACACGTGCCCCCCCCCCCTTATGAGTCATCTTTTCTTTTTCTTTTTCTTTTTTTTAAAAAAAATATCGGGTGGGGCCCACTTTATTAATTAATCTTAATTAATTTTAATTAATCACTAATTCTTGCTTAATAATCTAATCACAAATAATTAATCCCCAATCTCCAATAATATTTCTATACTAAATAAAATTTATAAACAATTTATGTTTTAATTAAAATTGAAAATGAAAGGTTTCTACTTTTTGTCCGAAAATAATTCTACCTTTAACTTGACTCGATTTTCTTGCGAATAATTCGACGTATAAATATACGGGGTATAACAATTTATGAAATCATAACATAGGAATCATGCCTTTGAAAGAAAGGGACGAGCCTTAACATACCTGTTCAGCCTCCAATTATCTACACTTGTTCGTCCGAGCTCGCAAGTCGACATTTAAGAGGATTCACACAATCGTTAGACTCATCGTTATACGCTTGTCTTAGTCCTTCAAATAAATCCATTTATAATGCGAAGTCGGGGCGAAACCTCCCCCGTTTTTATATGTCTAGCCCGAAATCACAATACCAACAAAACAACAACTACAACGGCACCGAACATCAACAACATCATCATCGATACCCGAAATATTCCATAAACCACCCCACGCGATGTTTATCCCATTTCGCAACCAACAACTTTATTATACAACTATTTCATCACTCTATCTTCATAAATAAACCAAAAGTAATATCAATAAGGAGAGATTCATACCTTATTTTTGTTAGAACGACAATATCTTGATATCCACCTTGAATCCACCGCAAACCCATTACTAGAATCACATACATGCGTTTATCCGAGCCGATTAATACTCCGTCACTCGAAAATTGCTTACTTCTTGTTTCCCTCATTCTCTCTCTTCAATTTCTGGATTTTTCTAGCAAAATCTGATGGAAAAAGGGGTTTTTTACCCTTTATATAGGGAATTAATTAAATGGGGTCGTTCATTGTGCATTCTTTTTTGTGCCCAAGCACGCGTTTAACTCTGTCGAGTGAACTTGTAACATCCGTAATTCTCTGCTCGAATCTCCCCTGCTCGATGAGCGGTGTTTGTTGAGTTGAAAACTAGACTCGACGAACTTTATTTTAAGCTTTGTTTCACTTCAAAATACTTCATATGCTAAGAGATATTCGTCCCCCAATTTGGACCAAAATTTTCACATAAAACATTGCCCATCCTTTCTCCAAAGTCGTACTACTCCATTTCTTCCACTCATTTCCTTATAAAACCTTCCGGTATACCTTATATATGTCCTTCACTTATTAAATATACTTAATAATGCTTACTCCTTATATTCTAAAGTGGTTTTGCTTAACCCTAACTCAACGTACTTCTGTTTCAAATTCGATAAGTGTTCTTCGAAGATACGGGGTGTAACATCCTTCCCCCCTTAGAAACATTCTGTCACACCCTAATTTCTGTTAGGGCGTGATGGGCACCCGACCCTTATTTAGGGCCGAGCGAACCCGCTGATAATACTCGTAATCACGCTGGCTCTCAATTCATGACACAAATACATAACGAAAATCTTTCAAAGAATAACATGGTTTTTGCCTTTCTTGAATCAAAGAAAATACGTAACATATAAAACTTTTAATACGGTGCGTAATGATGCATCGGCTTACATAGCCGCTTACATAGCCGACATCTTATACCCACGACAACGTGCACGCAAAGTCTCTAACATGGAACATGAAACCATATCATAAAGCTCTAGCTCGGCAACACTCGGAGAAAATGGAGCTCGCCAATCCGGAACATCTTACGCTAATATCTTCAACTCATACGGGTGTACTGCCGCGGCATGAAACGCGACCCCAGGAAAAGAGGGTACGGAATATGTCTTGAGTATGTAAAGCATGAAATACGATGGCGGGATCATGCGAAGTAAAAAATACGGAAAATCATAAAATTTGCCTTCGAAAAGATTTATCTCATATCAAAAACATATATTCTCTGTATACATATAGCGTGTCCGGCCCCCGTAGGGGGCTCG
>NW_026715627.1:0-18493 GCF_029784015.1 Lycium ferocissimum | reverse complement strand
ACGATATCACTTTTGTCACGGCCCGGCCTACGAACCATGACGGTATCCGGTACTAACCACCAAACACCACTCATTCCATTACTCATCTACTCTCATTCATAATATATGCTCGTGATCATAGAAAACTATTAACATTTGAAACATATTTACTTTTATAAACATAAGCCCTTCGGCTATCAAAATAATACATATACATGCATATGCATAAAGACTGTGAGACCATACTACCCACACTGCGTATCTATGAGCCTCTACTAGAGTACTAGACATATGAACGGGACAGGACCCCGTCGTGCCCAAAATATGAATATACATATATGTACCAAAAGAATAATCAATGGCACCTCCAGAAAATGGAGTGCTCTCAATCAGCTACTAGCTCCTACGAGTCTGGATCACCTCCCTGCCTACCTGTGGGCATGAACACAGCGTCCAAAGAAAACGGACGTCAGTACGAATATTGTACTGAGTATGTAAGGCGTGAATGAAATGAACATAATAGAGAATTCATAAGACATAAGATAAATGCATAACCTTTGAGTAGATACATTTTATAAACATATCATGCTTAGCATATCATATGGATTACCATAGTGTATACATCATCATACCAGTCATACATCATCATCGTTAACCCGCATCCGGGCAACCATCATATGCACGGCCCAGTAGTGGTGATCGTGTCCGGCCTTGGCGCGGTGGAATCATCGCCCGCATTAGCGGTGACATGTCCGGCCAATTTGGCACGGTGGAATCTCAGCGACCCGCCTTAGCGGTGACACATGTCCGGCCAACTAGGCACGGTGGAATCACATCATCGTACATATCATACACTTATCATTATCATTCATTTCATAGACATAACATGGCTTTATCATAACTTAACATCATCATACATATATCATCAAATATACATTAGGACTTGAAAACAATTATAGGTGTGTCGGGGTGACATAAGGTCGTGGACCCCCGATTATGTTATGGAGTAATCATAGTCGTTATATCTCACCTTGGAGGGACTATATTTTAAGGTGAGTGTGCATGAGGAAAATATCAATGATTCGTAGTCAACATCATTAGCCTTGTAGGCACATCATATCGTAATCTCTAGAATCCTTAGGCTTGAACTTAGCATTATCATTATCACACTCATAGCGTATTTGCCCTTAGCCATAACACAAATATGTAATGAAATTTTTTTTTTCTTTTTTTTTTTTTCGGAAAACAAACATGCCTTTCCGTCTTTCTCAACCAAATGAAAATCGGTAATCATATAATACCTGTAATATAATGCATAACAGTACATCGGCTTATAGAGCCGCTTACATAACTGACACACTATACACATGACTCTGTCTGCAAAGTCTCTAACATAGAACAAACTTTCATAACATAAACATCCTGACTCGGCAGTACTCCGGAGGAAATGGAGCTCGCCAATCCCGCTGGAACATCTTCTACTAATGTCTTCAGCTCGTCTGGGTGTACCTGCGCGGCATGAAACGCAGCCCCCGAAGAAAGGGGGTCAGTACGGAATATGTACTGAGTATGTAAAGCATGGAATACAGAAAACGAGATCATATCCGAAATAAGGAGTACAGACAGTGAACATAATAACCAAATGTCAAGGTGCTTGATACGAAAGACAAATCATACATACGAGGTGCGGAAGACCAATGTAATGATCGGAATGCCGAAATGCTTAGCTTTCTTTTAAAAACATTTATATATATATATCATATATATATAGAAATAGAACATATCATAGTAGGCGACATTAACCGATGTGGGATTCGCCTAAACCAATGTGGGATTCGCCTAAACCAATGTGGGATTTGCCTAAACCAATGTGGGTTTGCCCCACCATTGGGTTTGCCCCACCATTGGGTTTGCCCCACCACCGGCTCTGAAACCAACAGATCATATTTCTGAATACGTATATATAACATATCATCACCTTAAACAAAATCATCATATTATCATATCATCAGATTAAACAGAATCATCATATTATCAGATTAAACAGAATTGTCATATTACCGTATCATCGTATTACGTATTCATTATTATTTATCGGATCATCACATTATCAAATCATCATATCATCAGATCATCGGATTATCATATCATATACCCTATGCGGTCCGTAATAGGACCCGGCGGACGGAACGTGGTCGCCCCTCCTGCCTTGGGCGCCACAACTCATCATACTTCGGAAGTTTTCATATCTCCGTCTCTCCGTCACACATCATATCATATAACCACGGTACTCGGCCAAGAGGGGCTCGGCGTACCGGACACATCATAACACCATAATATCAGACGCTCATCATACTTCGGAAGCTCATCATACTTCGGATTGTGCGCACGATAGTAACCGGCCCGGGACTCGGCGAAGGAAGCAACAATAATATGCACGAGCAGAATCGTGGGATCTATATGCAACTCACAACATTTATACGGACTTAACGAGAATAATCAAACAAATTATCATTTACAAGCCAATGGCATTAGTCAATTCAAATCTCTTCCGGATATTACTCGGAAACATATCAAATAAAACTCTTATCAATCATAGTTACGTATCCAAATCATATGCATACGAATTCTCATTTCGTACATTTACACATTCCATAAAATAATCAAAACGACTATCATTTAAAAACCAAGCCAATAGTCATAGTCAAATCCGGTTTCTTTCGAATGTTACTCGGGACTTGTCAAATAAAACTTTAGCCATCATAGTTACGGATCAACATCATATACATACGATTTCTCATTTCAGACTTAACAGATAAGTGAGTAATCATATTCGGAAGTCGGGTTATTAACCATATTAAGTTCTTTTAACAAGTTGCTAGAACTATACATAGGAACGTCTTGCGGCCCACGGACAAGTACCCAACCGATCCGGCCCGCCCGTGAAGGTTAAGATCATCATACGCTACAGAACCTCCTACGGACATATCGAAGCGATCCGAGCCTTCCTATGGAAGTTACGGACGTTCGTAGTTACCGTCCCTTTTACGAACAAAATCTTTCTATGCATGTTCATATATAATCATACAAAAGGCATAAGGACCACAATTTAACTATATTACGAATACGGATATCAAGAAGCAACTAAGACTCATAGACGTGCTCGGATCGTAGGAGTAGAATTACCTCGGGGATCATATCATAGCCTACATGTACTAAGACATGCCAAAGAAAAGAGAGTCAAGCTTTACATACCTTGGCCGCCCTCTAAGCTAATCCAAACTTGAGTCTCGACTTCTCACGATCTACAATAATGTCATTAGGTTATCAGACATTAGCCATAACACTCGAGAATCCAATTTCAAATTAATACTTTGTCTACAAAAATTTCGGCAAAGATTTCCCCTATAACTTCACATCCCGAGAATTTAACTCGGCCAAATCAACAACAACCAAACCAACAATCATATTAACAATATCCATAAGTGATTCAAAACGCATTCTAACATTAATAATTCCTTTCTACACAATTCGACAACATTTCATTCATATTCAAATAACTACATACGATCAATTCAACACCAATGCTCACATACTCAATTACTCATCCGCAACCATTCAAACATGATTTAAGAACATTCCAAGCAATCCATACAATATTCAAACTACCCAACCATTACACTCTTCCACCCGAAATTGCCAAATTCCATAAGAGCAATGGCAACACATTTCATTCTTCCGAATCCATGAACTATATCGACACTTCCATACGTTAGCAACATTATTTCCATCAATACAAGAAACTATATTAAAATCATATTAATTTTCCAAAACAGCCCGCAACACTACAACTTCAACATGAGTCATCAAACATTCATTTTACATCATAATATCCACAACAACATCACTAGAACACTAAATAACATTAGTTCATCTTTTCTACACCAACAACCACCATTCGGCCACCACACCAATCACACACAACTTCATGAATTTTATCCATTTCTACACACTACAACATGCTCAAAACGTCCACAACACATGCAAGAAAGGATTGAACCTTACCTTCTTCCACTTGGCTCTTCCACTCTCGGCTAGGATTGTGGATCATGCAAACGAATGCCTTGCTCGCTCCAACGACTAGCTCATGTTAATAAGGACCCTTCAATTGGTAGGAAACTAAGAGAAAATAATTTTCTTTTTGACCCACACACAAGACCACTCTCGGCCAGCCATGGCCGAGACTCCCTTTCTTTCTCTCCCTTGAGTTTTCTAGAGTTGTGGATGATGAATTGTGTCTTATTTAATCACCACACCCATATATATATATGTGTGTCACATGACCGGCCATGCTCCCTCTTTTCTCTTTTTTTTTTTCTTTTTTTTTTCTTTTTCTTTCTCTCCAATTTTGTAGAATTTTCTTTAAGTCATCAAAGATGACTAATTGTCTTGCTTGCCTTGTCATCTTTGTCCATATATATATATATATATATTTGGCCCTTACAAAATATAAGATGAACACATGTTCCATTACATGGCTTGCTACAATTGACCAAAATGTAAATGGGGCCCACGGCCACAATGCTTCTTCAAGAAGTCATGAACTAATAATAATTTCCAATTTCCAAGTTCGCCCTTAATATTCCATGACAATAATATTTATAAGCGACTTGTACATTAAAATCAAAAGAGGTCAAAATGGCCTTGCCCCATTGACTTTCCTCAACTTTCCACGACTAGCTCGGAATGTCCCAATGTACAAAAATGCGGGATATAACATCCTTCCCCCCTTTAGAACATTCGTCCTCGAATGTTCAACTAGCCTTACAGGGTCGCATAAGCACCTCGGGGGAGCTCCCTTTTCATAGCTATTGCCATCCTTCATACTATCTCCTAAGCTATCCAATAACATCTTTTTGTCACACTCTTTTTCTTCATACACGTCCACTTTCTGGCGTCGTGTCATTCAGGGTTTTCGCAAAACTTCTCATACTACCTTAAACATTATCCCGACTTTTATCCACTTATTGCTCGGTTTTCCGATCCTTACTAACTTGTTTCCATAAGGGTCTCTCATTTGTAGCCCAAGCGTCCATATCAAACACACTACCGTATCAACTATTTCTATCTCATCCTTACCTTTCTCTCACCTGCTTCCCCCCTTTAAGGGTGTACTTATACCATTATCCGTTTATACTTCGCCTCATGTCCTTATTTCCAATCTCAATTAGACAACACTTTTATTCCGACGGTAAGCGTCCAAAGTCCTCTTGAAATGTTATCTTTATCTCAACTTATCTCGGGTATTTCCCTTGGTATCCCCTTATCATTTCTCCCGCTTATGCCTATCCCTTATTCTGCACACGAGGGATCTTATGCTACCTTTGTGTCACTCAGAACACACTTCTTCTACATAGTCCTTCTCTCATTTTCAAAACGTACTCTATTCACTCACATTCATCCGTATCATCCCAGTCATTTTCTAACATTCGTTCTACTTCGTTTCCCATCTTTCTATAACTTGAGCTCTCACGATCCGTCATTTATGGTACTCGTGTCCTTAGTTGCACACGTCATATCCTATTACTACACTGTTGTCCCACTTCCTTCTTATTTCCCCTTTCCGTTAACTCCTTCTCCTTACCGACCTGATCCGCCCTGTTCTACGCGTCCTCTTAAGATTCCTGGCCACTCCGCATACTCTAATTTTTCTTAGACTACTCCAGTTTCTCATTTGCTTCTTACGTCTGAATTTGTAAGATTTTCAGAAAACTTCCCAGGGGGGTCACCCATCCCAAAATTTCTCTCACTCCAGCACGCTTAACCTTGAAACTTTAACAAAATCGGGTGCGTTAATGCTGGTATGATCGCGTCCACCTCACCGCATAACCTTCATCACATAATCTAGAGTAGGTCGGAATCTTAACATATCCCAAAACGTCCTCACGACACATCTCATCGGTTGTCTTATCAGTACGTTCCTATTCGTCACAATTCTTTTCCCTCCGTACCCTTGTCTTAATTATATCACTTTATCCAAACCTACCATCATCTCTTTGTCACAAGTCATCTCTTAACATCACCAATCCGTTCCAAATTCCTTATTACCATATCCTCATCGGCCTCCTATTTACTATTATCACCAACTCCTTGGTTAACTTATTCCTAGAGGGCATCCATACTCGTAGCTCAGTCGACTCCCATCGTTACTATTAACACGACTCTTTCAAAACATATTCCAGACTTACATCTCATTTCCGTACCATTTCTAGAAAAATTTCAGCAGGGTTTCCTCTGTATTCTTTATTATCCCAAAACCTGCACGCAGGAAATACCAACAGTGCCTCACGGGGCCATCATCATATACATACATCATATCATATCGTATCGTATCACGGCCCGCACAGGCTCTCAATATTCATAAAGGTCTGAAAATAGTGGACTTACCTCATATGCTCAACACGACTGCACGTGTTACCCTTTCTTGCTTACTTTCCTTTTCATTTTTTTTTTCAACTTCACATTTCAATCATGCGCCAATACCTTACTCAACATATATCTTTCGTACCTTTACTTACCTGCGTGCTTTGTAACTTCCATCATCAATCGCCTTCTTCGATCGGTGTCGTTCTTCTGCTAAAATCAAAGGTTAGTATCGGAAATCTCATTCCCTATGACTTGGCTCTATGGCACGATCTAAGAAGTGAAAGAAGAGTAACCACCCTAGATGCCCCGTAGCCTCCTGTTTATAAGTGTGGCTGGCTTCACACCATAAACAGGACTCTACCGGACACGACTTTGCAGACAACCCCTAGGACGAACTGCTCTGATACCAATTTGTCACACCCTTAATCCGATAGGGTGTGATGGGCACCCGACCCTTACCTAGGGCCGAGCGAACCCGCTGACTCTCGTAATACTCGTAATCGTACTGGGCCCTTAGCCATAACACAAATATGTAATGAAATTTTTTTTTCTCTTTTTTTTTTCGGAAAACAAACATGCCTTTCCGTCTTTCTCAACCAAATGAAAATCGATAATCATATAATACCTGTAATATAATGCATAACAGTACATCGGCTTATAGAGCCGCTTACATAACTGACACACTATACACATGACTCTGTCTGCAAAGTCTCTAACATAGAACAAACTTTCATAACATAAACATCCTGACTCGGCAGTACTCCGGAGGAAATGGAGCTCGCCAATCCCGCTGGAACATCTTCTACTAATGTCTTCAGCTCGTCTGGGTGTACCTGCGCGGCATGAAACGCAGCCCCCGAAGAAAGGGGGTCAGTACGGAATATGTATTGAGTATGTAAAGCATGGAATACAGAAAATGAGATCATATCCGAAATAAGGAGTACAGACGGTGAACATAATAACCAGAATGTCAAGGTGCTTGAATCTGAAAGACAACTCATACATACGAGGTGCAGAAGACCAATGTAATGATCGGAATGCCGAAATGCTTAGCTTTCTTTTTAAAAACATTTTTGTCTCATATATATATGTAGAAAGTAGATCATATCATAGTAGCTGACATTAACCGATGTGGGATTCGCCTAAACCAATGTGGGATTCGCCTAAACCAGTGTGGAATTTGCCTCACCACTGGGTTTGCCCCACCATTGGGTTTGCCCCACCACCGGCTCTGAAACCAACAGATCATATTTCTAAATATGTATATATAACATATCATCACCTTAAACAGAATCATCATATTATCAGATTAAACAGAATCGTCATATTATCATATCATCGTATTAAACGAATCATTATATTATCATATCATCACATTATCAAATCATCATATCACCGTATCATCGGATTATCATTATCATATCACCACATGCGGTCAAATAATCATATCACCCTATGCGGTCCGTAATAGGACCGGACGGAACGTGGTCGCCCCTCCTGCCTTGGGCGCCACAACTCATCATACTTCGGAAGTTTTCATATCTCCGTCTCTCCGTCACACATCATATCATATAACCACGGTACCCGGCCAAGAGGGGCTCGGCGTACCGGACACATCATAACACCATAATATCAGACGCTCATCATACTTCGGAAGCTCATCATACTTCGGATTGTGCGCACGATAGTAACCGGCCCGGGACTCGGCGAAGGAAGCAACAATAATATGCACGAGCAGAATCGTGGGATCTATGTGCAACTCACAACATTTATACAGACTTAACAGAATAATCAAACAAATTATCATTTACAAGCCAATGGCATTAGTCAATTCAAATCTCTTCCGGATATTACTCGGAAACATATCAAATAAAACTCTATCAATCATAGTTACGTATCCAAATCATATGCATACGAATTCTCATTTCGTACATTCACACAGATTCCATAAAATAATCAAAACAGACTATCATTTAAAAACCAAGCCAATAGTCATAGTCAAATCCAGTTTCTTTCGAATGTTACTCGGGACTTGTCAAATAAAACTTTAGCCATCATAGTTACGGATCAACATCATATACATACGATTTCTCATTTCAGACTTAACAGATAAGTGAGTAATCATATTCGGAAGTCGGGTTATTAACCATATTAAGTTCTTTTAACAAGTTGCTAGAACTATACATAGGAACGTCTTGCGGGCCCACGGACAAGTACCCAACCGATCCGGGCCCGCCCGTGAAGGTTAAGATCATCATACGCTACAGAACCTCCTACGGACATATCGAAGCGATCCGAGCCTTCCTATGGAAGCTACGGACGTTCGTAGTTACCGTCCCTTTTACGAACAAAATCTTTCTATGCATGTTCATGTATAATCATACAAAAGGCATAAGGACCACAATTTAACTATATAACGAATGCGGATATCAAGAAGAAACTAAGACTCATAGACGTGCTCGGATCGTAGGAGTAGAATTACCTCGGGGATCATATCATAGCCTACATGTACTAAGACATGCCAAAGAAAAGAGAGTCAAGCTTTACATACCTTGGCCGCCCTCTAAGCTAATCCAAACTTGAGTCTCGACTTCTCACGATCTACAATAATGTCATTAGGTTATCAGACATTAGCCATAACACTCGAGAATCCAATTCCAAATTAACACTTTGTCTACAAAAATTTCGGCAGCATTTCCCCTATAACTTCAACATCCCCGAGAATTTAACTCGGCCAAATCAACAACAACCAAACCAACAATCATATTTACAACAATATAATCCATAAGTGATTCAAAACGCATTCTAACATTAATAATTCCTTTCTACACAATTCGACAACATTTCATTCATATTCAAATAACTACATACGATCAATTCAACACCAATGCTCACATACTCAATTACTCATCCGCAACCATTCAAACATGATTTAAGAACATTCCAAGCAATCCATACAATATTCAAACTACCCAACCATTACACTCTTCCACCCGAAATTGCCAAATTCCATAAGAGCAATGGCAACACATTTCATTCTTCCGAATCCATGAACTATATCGACACTTCCATACGTTAGCAACATTATTTCCATCAATACAAGAAACTATATTAAAATCATATTAATTTTCCAAAACAGCCCGCAACACTACAACTTCAACATGAGTCATCAAACATTCATTTTACATCATAATATCCACAACAACATCACTAGAACACTAAATAACATTAGTTCATCTTTTCTACACCAACAACCACCATTCGGCCACCACACCAATCACACACAACTTCATGAATTTTATCCATTTCTACACACTACAACATGCTCAAAACGTCCACAACACATGCAAAAAGAAAGGATTGAACCTTACCTTCTTCCACTTGGCTCTTCCACTCTCGGCTAGGATTGTGGATCATGCAAACGAATGCCTTGCTCGCTCCAACGACTAGATCATGTTAATAAGGACCCTTCAATTGGTAGGAAACTAAGAGAAAATAATTTTCTTTTTGACCCACACACAAGACCACTCTCGGCCAGCCATGGCCGAGACTCTCTTTCTTTCTCTCCCTTGAGTTTTCTAGAGTTGTGGATGATGAATTGTGTCTTATTTAATCACCACACATATATATATATATATATATATATGTCACATGACCGGCCATGCTCCCTCTTTTCTCTTTTTTTTTTTCTTTTTCTTTCTCTCCAATTTTCTAGAATTTTCTTTAAGTCATCAAAGATGACTAATTGTCTTGCTTGCCTTGTCATCTTTGTCCATATATATATATTTGGCCCTTACAAAATATAAGATGAACACATGTTCCATTACATGGCTTGCTACAATTGACCAAAATGTAAATGGGGCCCACGGCCACAATGCTTCTTCAAGAAGTCATGAACTAATAATAATTTCCAATTTCCAAGTTCGCCCTTAATATCCCATGCCAATAATATTTATATGCGATTTGTACATTAAAACCGAATTAGAGGTCACAAGCCTCTACCTCTTCTCCCATAATTGTCTTGTCCTCAACTTTCCACGAATAACATTCACTCCAAATCCTCCATAATCATGACCAAAGTCCATTATCACGTTCTTTCTCATACAATACTTATTTCATGTTCTAAATGTCATTTATAACGAATTTATAATCTCAACATATCCATTTTCATGATTCAATACAACTACTACTCAACAATGATACTATTCACACACTTATGACCCATTTTCTATATTCTTCTGCAATCTAAGTGTTTCAGCCTATCAACACTTTAAACAACATGGAAATATCATGAAACTCACCTTAGATGATGGAGGAATAAGCCTTGAATGGTAATACACCTCTTGCACCAAAACCCTATTTCATCTTTCTTAAGATTTCTTGGTTTGGATGACTTTAATGAGGTTTCATACACTTGATTCACTTCAATTCTTGTTGCTGATCTTTGATTTCCTTGGTTTTCTTGTGGATGAAATATATGGAAGGTTCTAGAGGTCTTGAGAAGTTGAAGAAAAGCGTGGAAATGAAATAAATGAAATGGGAGCATCATTATATAATTGAATTAAGTTCAACCCGTCGAGACTTCCACGGACCCTTCCACGGTTCGTGGAATGTTATATGTGTTGTGGAACTGGTCGTGGTTCACGACCAGCTAGCCATCATCTCTACTGGCAGTTCCACAGACCCTTCCACGGTCCGTGGAACATTCCATGGTCCGTGGAACATGGTCGTGGAACTCACAGTTCCACCGAAGTTGGTCCCGTCACCTCGTTTGATCTCCAATCCTTATGGAACCTTCTTAACACTTGCTTATCACTTCATTAGCAATCTAAGCGAAGTTATAACTCTTCTCCAAAACATTATTAAAGCATCATTAACTCGATGCTCGTAATTTACCCGACACACGACTTATAACTCGCTTCCCTTAACAACTTTCTTGCCTTAACTCAAATGTCTTTGGAAATCTTAATTAGGACCACTAAAACTATTTCTTACATGTCCAAACCTCGTATAAGTCATGCCCCTCGTTAGTCTATTCACTGTATGCTAAGGGAAAATTTCCCAGGTGTAACATCTTTAACGCATGAATCACTGCAGCCAATTCGAGATCATGAGTTGGGTAGTTCTTTTCATGTTTTCGCAGCTGTCTCGAAGCATAAGCAATAACTCTACCATGCTGCATCAGTACACACCCCAACCCAACACCAGAAGCATCACAATACACCACATAACTATCTGGCCCTTCTGGGAGTGTCAAGACTGGAGCTGAAATCAATCTGTCCTTCAACTCTTGAAAGCTACACTCACAAGCATCATTCCACTGAAATTTAGCTGACTTCTGAGTTAGCTTCGTCAATGGGGCAGAAATGGATGAAAATCCCTCCACGAACCTTCTATAGTACCCTGCCAATCCCAGAAAACTACGGACTTCTGTAGGCATCGTAGGCCTTGGCCAAGTCTTCACAGCTTCAATCTTCTGAGTGTCAACTCTAATGCCATCATCTGAAATAACATGACCTAAGAATGTCACAGAATTCAACCAAAACTCGCACTTTGAAAATTTTGCATACAATTCTCGAGTTCGAAGAATTTCAAGAATAATACGTAAATGGTCTGCATGTTCTAATTTTGTGCGAGAGTACACCAGAATATCATCAATGAATACTATTACGAATAAATCCAAGAGAGGCCTGAATACATTATTCATCAAATGCATGAACACTGCCGGGGCATTAGTTAACCCAAATGACATTACCCGAAATTCATAATGGCCATATCTCATTCTGAAGGCTGTCTTGGGAATATCTTCTTCTCTAACTCTCACTTGATGATAACCCGACCTCAAGTCTATTTTGGAAAACCACTTGGCACCTTGTAGTTGATCGAACAAATCATCAATTCTTTGAAGAGGATACTTGTTCTTTATCGTCACCTTATTCAACTACCTGTAATCAATGCACATTCGTAAGGATCCATCTTTCTTTCTTACAAATAGGACAGGTGCTCCCAAACGATGATGAACTGGGTCTAATAAACCCCTTCTCCAGCAAATCTTTCAACTGTGCCTTTAGCTCTTTCAATTCTGCCGGATCCATTCAGTAAGGAGGAATAGAAATAGGCTTGGTATCCGGCAACGTATCAATAGCAAAATCAACTTCTCTTTCTGGAGGAAGGCCTGGAAATACATCCGGAAATTCATTCACTAGCGGAACGGATTGGAAAGTTGGCGACCTTGCTTCGGTGTCACAAACTCGGACTAAGTGATAAATATAGCCCTTAGCTATCATATTTCTTGCCTTAAGGTAGGAAATAAACCTACCTCTTGGAGATGCTGTATTACCCTTCCATTCAAGCATGGGCTCTCCCGGAAATTGAAATCGAACTACTTTCATTCGGCAATCAACATTAGCATAACATGAGGCCAACCAATCCATCCCCATCATCACATCGAAATCTAACATTTCTAGCTCAACTAAATCAACTCTGGTCTGGCGGTCACATATCACAATTATACTATCTTTGTACACTTGTCTAGCTATCACGGGATCACCAACCGGAGTAGATACCTAAAAAGGTTTAATTGGCTCGAGTTTCACCCCAATATGATCAGCAACATATGGAGTAATATAAGATAAGGTAGAACTCGGATCTATCAATGCATAGACATCATGGGAAAATACTGATAATGTACCTGTAACCACATCTGGGGATGACTCGAGATCCTGTCATCCGGCTAAAGCATATATGCCGGGCTGAGCGGCACCTGAAGTAGATGCTCCCCCTCGGCCTTTACCTCGGCCTGCTGGAATCTGGGGAGTCTGCCCTACCGGGCACACTGAAGAAGAACCAGCCGCTGATCCTGTGGGCTAAATCCCAACTCTACCGCTCATCGACGGGCAATCTCTCATCATATGCCCTACCTGGTCACAGGTATAACAAGCATCTGAACCCTGGAGACACTGTCTGGAATGTAATCTGCCGCACTGACTGCATCGCGGTACTGGGGGTCTCTTCTGACTATAATCTTCCCCGATCTGTGAACCTGAGGCCCTCGAATTCTGACCCTGTCCTGAACGGAAGGAGCGATCAAATCTCCTACCTGCAAATCGGGGAGGTGCACTCGTCACCGACTGGCCTGAGTGTCTAGAATATGCCTGCCTTGATCCCCCTCTATAATCACTGCCTGTGCCCATAGATCTGGCCCTCTTGCTCTGCCCCCTATCAATATCACGATCACCCCTCTGCGGATGTTGTTGTCCTTCTAGATTCTGGGCATGGGCTTGAATGTGGAAAATATCCATCCCATCTTGCAACCAATCCGTCAAACAATCCTTGAATAAATGTGGCCCTAAGCCACTCACAAATCTATGTACCCTATCTCCCATGTCGGCCACCATAGTCGGGGCGTACCTAGCCAAAGAATTAAATTGAAGGCTATACTCCCGGGCACTCATATTTCCTTACTTTAAGGAACAAACATAAGGTGAGTGGCTTGATAATCTATTAAATACACAAATCTGTCCCGACCAGAATATACGGACCAACATACGGTCCGTATAATTTTCACGGGCCGTATGTCTGGACCGTATATTTGGTCCAGTAAGGTATGCCATTCTGGTCTGAACCTGTGGCTGGACATACGGTCCGTATAATTTATACGGCCAGTATGTCTGGCCGTATAATGCCCAGTGGTTTCGATCTTGTCCTCGTCGACTCGTTTGATCTCCCATCCTTATGGAACCTTCTTGGCACTTGTCTGTCACGACCCGAATTACGGGCCATGACGGGTATCCGGGGACTACCCACCGAACACCGCTCATGCTGTTACTTATCTGCCCTTATTCATACTATATGCTCATAATCATAGGAATATATCGTCATTTGAAACATAATCACATTTTATAAGCATAAGCACTTCGGCTATCAAAATAATATATATATATATATACATACATATACACGGAGACCATGGGACCATACTACCCACACATGCGTATCTACGAGCCTCTACTGGAGTACTAGACACCTGGACGGGACAGGACCCCGCCATGCCCAAAATATATATATACAAAATAATGTCTCAAAATAGCACCTCCGGAATAAAGGAGGGCTCCTGTAAATCTGCTGAAGGCTCCTATGGATCTGCACCGTCCCCCTGTCTACCTGTGAGCATGAACACAGCGTCCAAAGAAAGAAAAGGACGTCGCACGAATATTGTCACGAGTATGTAAGGCATAAACAATAATAATCAATGAAATAAGGAGACATCAAATGAGGAGCAACTCGTACCGATCGTATCATAAAAGAAATAGTGTATCTTTACTGCTTACTCTCATAAACATCATCATGTCATGTATGTATAAAAGTCGCCCGACCATATAGGTGCGGTGTGATAATCAATAATATTAGCCCGCATCCGTGCCTCCCGCGTCCGGGGTATCATCTTCATGCCGTCCGCTGGTGGCCGCCCATGCCATTTGGCCATGGTGTATAGTTGCCCGGCCGTATAGGCGCGGTGTGATATCATCATATGCTCATTACAACATGCTCATTATATGCTCATTATAATATACTCATGATAGAATACTTATAGAAATACATGCATAGAGACTCATAGATAATTATACTTTGTCGGGGTGACGTAAGGTCGTGGGCACCCGATTGCATTATGGAGCATTTGTGGGCATTCTGCCTCACCTTGAAGGAACAAACATAAGGTGAGTGTATATACTAATCAACATCAATAGATTATAAGTTGTGCCATTGGCTTTATAGGAGCATGATATCAAGGCTTTATCATAATTTAGCTTAATTACATATACACACATTAGGACTTGGAGGCGACTATAGCTATGTCGGGGTGACATAAGGTCGTGGGACCCCGACTACCGTATGGAGTAATCAAATCATCACATCTCACCTTGAGGGGACTAAAATTTGAAGAAGAAACACCAATGGAACCATACTTAGAATTATTGACTTCGTGGGCATCTTTTCACACTTTAGGACTCTTTAGAGTTAGCTCATCATCATCGATTATCATATTGCAGCTTGTCTCTCTTCTTTATCTTACACATCTGTAGCTCCTTATATTCATAGACTCATCGTCATTACTATCGTACTCGTAATGTATCTCTTATCTTTCTCTCGTAGGACTATTCATGAACGTAGGCTCTTAGTTCTTCGAAATTTAGGAGATTCATGGAGAAGGAGGAAAATCATGCCTTGCAAGGAAAGAGACGAACATCATAAAATAGGTCTAGCAACAATGAGTAATAGTAAAGGATCGTATGAAGGTCATTAACTCGTAGGAATCTTGTGCCATAAGTTTTAGGATCTCTAGACTTGGGCTCATCATCATATACACAACATACCTTTTTAACTTCATCTCACGAGAGCC
This sequence comes from Lycium ferocissimum, assembly GCF_029784015.1. Lineage (NCBI taxonomy): Eukaryota > Viridiplantae > Streptophyta > Magnoliopsida > Solanales > Solanaceae > Lycium > Lycium ferocissimum. Next base: position 2,688 of record NW_026715627.1, on the reverse strand, counting down.
CTTTTATAACGTAGACTCATCATTCCGATACATTCATATATAGAGAGATCATAGAAAGATAGGAGGATTCATACCACAGAGTCATGCCTTAGAAAGAAAGGTTGGGCCTTACATACCTTTGTCGTTTAACTACTCGATTGCTTTCTCGTCCTCTTTTAATGCACTCGTTAATACCTTCAATGTGGTTCGTATAATCATTAGTTAGACAATCATGAGAGCTTGCTTACTAAGGCTATAGAAAATTGGGCAGCATTTCCTTTGTTTATACTACTTTCCACCATATTCCATATCAACTCCCAATATTCATAACAACAATTACAATATCATAAACAATAGGCATCATCCAATTACATTGCCCACAATTCATGATTTCACTACAATTCTCCATAATTATGACAAAAGTCCATCATCGCATTCTTTCACATACAATACTCATTTCATGTTCTAGACATCATTTATAGCGCATTTGTAACATCAACACAACCATTTTTTTCATGATTCATTCCAACTACTATTTCAAAGTGACATTATTCATCCATTTGATGACCCATTTGCTATACACTTCTACAATCCATGTGTTTCAACTTATAAATACTTCAAATAACATGAATAGGTCATGAAACTCACCTTAGATGATGAAGGAATAGGCCTTGGTTGCTAATACGCTCTTTTTGCACAAAAACCCTATTTCATCTCTCTTGGGTTTTCTTGATTTGTATGACTTTTGATGGGTTTCTTTCACTTGATTCTCTTGATTTCTTGTTGTTGATCTCTGATTTCTATGGTTTTTCTCATGGATGAAATGTTTGGAGTGTTCTAGAGCTTTCTTGAAGTGTGGAGGTGGGAGATGAGATGAAATGAAATGAAAAAGAGGTCCCTTATATAAAAAAAGTTCAGCTCAGACCAAGTTATACGGACCAACATATGCAGGTCCGTATGTTTTATACGGTCCATATGTCTGGCCGTAGATCTGGTCCGATGAAGTATGTCTCTACCGGACTGAATCTACGGACGGACATACGGTCCATACATTTTATACGGCCGGTATGTCCGGCCGTAGGTTGTCCGGCTTTTCCGAGAGTTGTTTCGTCGACTCGTTTGATCTCCGATCCTTATGGAACCTTCTTACACTTGTTCATCACTTAATACCATTCTAAGGAATGTTATAACTCTTCCTTAGGGAATCATTCATACACCATTAGTTAAACACTCGAAATTCTTATTCGTTACTCGACATATGACTCGCTTCTCTTAACAACTTTCTTTCTTTAACTCGAATGTCTTTGGAAATATTAATTAGGACCATCAATTACTATCTTTTACTTGTCCAAACCTCGTTTACGTTATGTCCCTCGTTAGTCTATTCGCTGTATGCTAAGGGAAAATTTCCGAGGTGTAACATTGTCTAACACCTCAATACCAATCTAAGGGACGTTATAACTCTTCTTCATAATATCTTTAAGTTGTCATCAACTTACTACTCATAAATCCTTTCTAATACTTATCGTATACATGGCCTTCTCTTGGCAACTTTCTCGTCTAACATTGAATGTCTTTCAAATCTTATTTACAATCATCGAATGCTATTTCTTTACCTATCGAAACATCGTATACTTCGTGCCCTTCATTAGCTTACTCACTGTGCACTAACGGAAAATTTTTCCGAGGTGTAACATTCTCCCCCCCTTAAGAACATTCGTCCTCGAATGTTAAGCACTCGGGGATTCTACAAAAATTTCGCCAGAGTTTCCCCTATAAAATGGCACTACCATCACACACAACAACTCATAATATCAACGCCTCACGGTGGCCACAACATAATAGCAATATAGTTGTACACATGACCCACATAAAAAGGAAAGCATACATACTTATGATCTTGACGTTTAAAATGGCCCTCTTAAGAGCATTTGGCCAATAGTGCGGATATTTGGATTTCATGCTGTCTTCTTCCATGTCATTTCTTCTCGTTATTATTTCTCCACAAAACTTTTACCGAGGCCACTTCTTTGTTTCTAAGCCTCCGTACTTGCCTATCTAATATGGCAATGGGTTTTTCATCATAAGCTAACTTTTTCGTTACTTGAACATCATTTAATGGGTTGATCCTAGTAGGATCTCCAATACATTTACGTAGCATCGAGACATGGAACGCTGGATGGACTGACTCCAAATCGGGAGGTAAATCTAATTCATAAGCTACTTCTTTGCCTATTTTGCGCACAACTTCATAAGGCCCAATATACCGGGGACTAAGTTTCCCCTTTTTGCCAAATCTCATAACGCCTTTCATTGGCGACACTTTCAAGAATACCCAATCTTTAACTTGGAACTCTAGGTCCCTTCGACGATTATTCGCGTAGGACTTTGGGCTGCTAACAATCGATCTTGTATGAGCTTGACTTTCTCTATGGCCTATTGGACCAAATCTGGCCCTATCAATTTAGCCTCGTTTCAAACCACCCAATCGGGGATCTACACTTTCGCCCATATAAGGCTTAGACACGGTGCCATTTGAATACTAGAATGATAACTATTATTATAAGCAAATTCAATGAGTGGCAAAAGATCATCCCAATTTCCCCCAAATCTAAACATGCTCGTAACATATCCCTCAAGAGTCCAACGGGAGTTTCCCCTTTCCCCGTCCGTGGTTTTAAAAGTCGTGGGGAAGGTCACGGAGTTCCC